>NW_026081226.1:0-1029 GCF_006386435.1 Epinephelus moara | reverse complement strand
ACATGCAAACGTGTTGTCTTACCTTACCAGTGTGCTGCCATGTTTGTTTACCATTTAGCTCTGTTTTCCAAAGTGCGGCCAAAATATCGCGAGAACAAGCAGCGATCTCATAGCGTGCCTGAAATCTCGCGAGCTCTAGATAAAGCCAAGCTGGATACTACTCCAGGTGGAGGTGTCTCGTAGAGCCCTGCGCAGGACTGTTTTCTTCAACCCGCTCCTGCCCGCCCTGCGCAGGACTGTTTTCTTCAACCCGCTCCTGCCCGCTCCCGCTGAATTTCTGACCATTACCACCCGCAACCGCAACGTGTGTATTACACTCCCGCCCGCTCCCGCAATGTGTATGTCCACTCCCGCCCGCACCCACAAAACTCTGAGAATTTATGCCGGCACAATAATAGAGATCGATGATTTTGTGTCTTCTCCCGTCCCGCAGGAGAAAACACGTCATTTTATAGGCTATTAATAAAGAGATTCATGGGGTTGTTTGTGTCGTTTCCCTAGCCTGCATGTCTTTTGACGCACTGGTCAGGAATAGCGCTCCTATTTCGTTGTTTTCATTTAGTTTTTAATGAAATAAAGGCTGTTTCATATTCTATTCTCCTCCTCTGTATTTTATTTATTTTTCTACCTTTATGTAATCACGCAGTGATTGAGGTTAAGGCAGGCCTGGCGCCAGGATGAAGTTACTGAGGGCAGTTAAAAATAACGAGGGGGCAACTCTTTATTATGCAGCCCTCTAGTGTCTCATCCTCGGTCACATCCAGACCTTGAAAATAAGGCTGCAACTGGTCCCATTCCTTGCAACAGAGGCATTCCTCTTCTGTGGGCACTGGGGCACAGCATTCACAGGTACACCACCAATCTCCAGAGCTAAAGCCTTCCAGCAGCCATTCCTCCTCTCTCGTCCTCTACCTCTACCTCTCTCTCTCTCCTCCTCCGTTCTTCAATTTCACGAAGCTCTTCGTCAGTGTCTTCTGGCTCAAATAAATAAGGGTGGCCATCAAACTCTGCAAAATCAATTTCCTCCTC
>NW_026081225.1:0-3137 GCF_006386435.1 Epinephelus moara | reverse complement strand
AAGCTTCACACCGTCTCTCTGAAACAACAGAGACATACCAGTAAACAACATTACTGCACTGTTATATTATTGTTATTGGTTATTTTTGGACCTCATTAATGGGATCTGAACATACCACCACTCTTTATGGGGCAGTAGGCATCAATGCTCCACTGAGCTCGGCTGACGTTGATGTTTGCCTTCATCTCCTGTATTTGTTCTGTCAAGATGTTCTTCTGTGACTCCTGGTTTTGTGTTGTCAGGTTCAGGTTTTCTTCCATCAGGTTTGCGATCTTGTTTTCTAAGACAGTGTAGTTTTGTGTCATCAGTGTCTTCAGCTCCTGGTTTTCAGCAGTCAGCTGTCCATTGTTTTCAGAAATGACAGCAGTAACTACAGAGACAGACAGAGGAAGGAGTTGGGCTGTGAGACTTGTGTCTCTGAAAAGTGTTTTACATGATCATAAAGACATTAAAGGATGGAGTCATGTTTCAGATGTATCTTAAAACAACAGTCAGCTGCCCATATGAACACTGAAACTGGGGTTTCTTGACCTGATCATTCCTTCTGTTTATACTGGTGAATAAGAGACCTTTCTAATGCACTCCCAATGTAAGAGGTAGGGGACAAAGTCCACAGTCCTCATTCAGCCCATCCTCCAAAAGAAAATGTTGACATTACATTTCTGCAAACCATAAATACATCACATTTGCACATTTCATACATACTGTACTAACGTTTCTACAGTGACATAATATATACTGGGAGGTGGAGGTGATGGTGGATGGTGTTTCACCTAGGCACTTCCAAGCTGCAGACTACTGTTCCACACCAACAAACAATAAAACCAGTTGCTGTGTTTCCAGCATCTTTTTAGGCTTCAAACATGTTTTGTAGCAACTCACTGGCGGGGATATTTACTGCCATGAAAAGCACTTGCGTGTTTTCCTGAGACACTGCTGCACTGGGATTATTTCTCCAAGTATTTTAAGTCCAACAGGACAGGAGGGAGAGAGGGTGAAGACATGCAGCAAAGGTTTTCAGGTCGCAATCAAACCCAGGCCACTGCATTAAGCTCATATGGGGCGCACACTCTATGATCTAGAGGTAGTCCCAAACGTGGTCTTTTGTGCCAAAACCTAACCACACATTAACCACAGAGTTGTTGAAAAGTAAAGTTTTGATGTATCAACTACATAATAATGTGCAAATGTAACGTATCTGCAGAAACATACAATGCCAACATGTTTGTTCAACAAGTCGAGGTGCAGGACAAGACCTGTGTTTATGTTTGTAAGTTAGCTAGATATCAAGGAGACTTTAGCAGGAGAGCTAACATGGATTGTTGTTCAGTGTTTATGGCTCTTGAGTTATAGAAACTGCTGAGATTTCAGCTTTACGCCAGCTTCTGACCAGGCATAAGATTAGGCCTGGTCTTAGTGAGAAGAAGGCTTAAGTCTAGATGAGGCAACCAGCGTAACGATGAGGTCGGACTGACGCCTTGTTTCTACTTTCGTATGAGTATGGAGCCAAGACAATGGGAAGTCCATACATTCCTATGCAAATCTCTGTGATATCTGATGTCCCCTATAATATTTCTGTCCAGAACTTGCCTCAAGAACCTTCAAAAAATTAAACATTTTGCGGAGGATTTTGGAGAGACCGTCTGACAGTGAGCTAGCTAAGCTAACAGGCTATTTCCTTCAATTCAGTTGCCTTTGTTGATTGTTAAGTGAGTTTGTACGATTAAAAGGAACTTGTTTATCTAGTTTTAAGACATTGTGAATCTGAGTAATGTTATTCTGTCAAAATATGGTTATGCATTATATACAGTCAGATTGTCATTATGACTCTTTCAGCCGTTCTTACGTCCCTTTTAATAAATTATTTTGTGTAGCTGGCAGGCCAACATCTTCATTTATTTATTGCCATGTGAAATTGATTCTGTTTTTTCCTGACAAACCTGCCCTTAAAATAAGAACCAACAATAACAAGCTTTGAGCTGAAGTGACATTCACATAGAAGGTACTCACAGTGGATACGAAGGCCCATGATGACCAACAGTATGAGCCAACACACTGCTATCGGTGGAAAAGACTGAGTGAAGAAGAGACACCTCTGGTCTGAGAGAAAAACAACTATTCAGCTGAATCAATGATGTTGATTTAACACAATCAAAGGTGCTTTGAATACATTTTAAATATAAAACAAAACCAGATGAGCTTTTACGTTTTCATCACACTCACATTTTTAAAACATCATCTTGATAAATTAATCTCATGCTTAAAAATATTAATCTATAAGATATAATTTGTCATAATGTACCTGGAGGTGCTGCCACTTTATCCACACTGCACGCTGGTGCATTAATATAGTCGGTCTCTTCTGTGATTTCCTCTGAAACATAAACAAATACAAATGAAACATCCAGGTACATAAAAATATACAGATGATAATGTCTTACATGCAGACACATAAACATTAGGATATCTTTAAGTACCAGTTTCCTCCGGCGCTCTTCTGCTCATCTTGAACAAATGTTTAAAATCCTGCTGCAGTTGTGTGTGAAGGCTGTTAGGAGGGCGTCTGCTCGCTCTGATGCTCTTTAGTGGACGTCCGCTGTGAGGTTGTGATTGTGTCATTTTCTTTAGTTCAGCAGCCAATAATATCTTGTTGTGAAGGGGAAGTCTAGTGGTGAGAAGAACTGTCTGTACAGAGTCTCTTAGAAGTCGACCACAGGAGGACCAAATTTGGAAATATGCAGATTCTAGTAGCCTAACACATGTTCATGTTAACACGGATATGTTGCATTAATATAATCTGTTCATTTAAAGTTATTCACTCCAGTTTTTATCCAGTTTGTCTCCACCCAGCTTGAACCCTTTTACATGAGGTGGAGCCAGAGGCAACTGTGAAGGTCTTATTGATCTGTCTCATGAGCTGAGTGTGGGGTCCCTTTCTCCCCTGCATGAGCATGTAGTCTAAAATAAATCATGAAGATACTAAATGATATAATAAAGAAATATATGAACTGTGCACATGAAATAATCTAATGGACAAAGAGCCAATAAACACGGGATGACTGATCTTTCTGATGTGATGTAGTGCTGGAGTGCATGAAGTCAACAACTTGTCATTGCTCATATTGTTGACTTCCTGT
>NW_026081224.1:0-1745 GCF_006386435.1 Epinephelus moara | reverse complement strand
AGTGGGCGGGGTCTATGGTCTGGAACCAGGCTATTCCTCCCATGTTTCTTAAAGAAACCAAGCCAATTTGCTCAGGTTTTAAAGGGTTAAATGATGAATGTTTACAGAATGTACTTGTACTTCTTTACACGAAAAGTAAAGGAAAAATTGGAGCTGTTATTCATAGCTTATTATGTGATGGTTTTATTGGTCCAGCCCACTTGAGATCTAGTGAACTAAATCTGGTGTAGACAGCCCAGTTTTTATAAAAGACAATGTTTCCAACAGTAAAAATACTTCTTCAACTGTAACACTGCTAATTATGCTAACAGGGCTAACAATGATAAAAAGTTAACAATACTAAAGAGGGATTGCGGCTGAAATTGAGCCACTTACTCCCCAGGGCGACCAGAGGGTTCTGTTGGATCGGGGCGGCATCACTAGCATTAATCGCTGATGAGTGCGGTGCTAGCTAAATTCCACCAGATCCAGGTAGACCGCTTTGCAGTTAACTGAAGAGTAGCTAAAATAACCTGTGGACCAACATGTGTAACCAGTCAAAAATATTCTTGGTGGTTAATAGATTTATGTTGAACCATTGGCATCCCTGGTTTGGCACACATGCAGTGATTCTCTACATTATCATTTGCTTATGTCATGTTGGTCAAAAGTTTTTATACTGGTTTGTTGTTGAATAGTCTTACCCCCTGAAAACATTTAGTTCATTGCACAAGTCACTAGATCCAAAATGGTTGAATCAGTTGTCAATAATCCGTCCAGCAGACTTTCTATAAACTTCTGTCAGACTTTTTTTCCTGTTGTGTTGTGCATGAGAATCTGTGGCTCGACAGAGAGGAACGTCAGGAGGGGTAGAGAGACTGCACTGTAATTCCCCACACAGCGCTCCATGTACAGTTCTGCCTACGGGCTGTTTCCTGTGTTTACATTTCTGATTTTGTATTTTTTTTCCTCTGTGTGATGCAGTGCTGTAAAACAGTCTTTTTCTCTCCTGTATCACAACGACATGGCCTGTCAACAAATTACAGAACAAAGGGACACAGTGTTTGTCATTCTGCACCGCCATCATTGACATAAATATTTACTTTGGAGAGATAAACTAAGGATTTTGAGCAAGTTGTGGGATTTTGCAGGTGATCCACTGTGTGCTGCTGTTTGTACGAATCATTTTGAGAAATGCCCTCACTGTTTTGCAAATGTTAAAGGTCTGGTTTAGATCTTTTGGGCTGGGGTTGTATGAGGTAGTTATCCATAGTCAGTGTATTACATATAGTAGATGTCAGATGGCACGGCCCCAGATTGGAGAAGCAGGCTGGAGTAGAAGCTAAGCTACTGTAGGTATCTGCTGTGGAGGGGGGTAGCAGCATAAGGGTGTGTGTGGCACACATGCCGTGTCTTTAACCGCCTGGAAAACGCGAAGTCGGGTGCTGAATGCTACTCTTGTGTCTTTTCTGTGCCAGCTTTCAAGAGCGCAGCGGCAGGTTGTGTCTAAGGTTGCTAAACAATCTTAACAAGCACCATATAGCCTATTTACGTGAAGTCCAGAGTGCAGAGCTGATCTTCTTCTGTAAGGAAATTGCTCAACTTCAGTAAGCACTGAAATGAAGAGAGTCAGAGAGCCACAGAGAAAAGTTACAGCCAATGGGATTACTTTAATTGCAAAATACAACTCAGCACACTCAGGTTGTAGACCACAAACAGTATGAAAACTTCCAAAAGCTTTTATACTGTTGAGTGTGGGCGTCTGT
>NW_026081223.1:0-2749 GCF_006386435.1 Epinephelus moara | reverse complement strand
GCTACTACCCCGGCACTATTGTAGCATAATAAAGTCCCACTCTTTGAGCATAATGCAGTATCATGTATTATGCAGCATCACGGGAGACGGAATCCTCGTCGCCAAGAAGGCGCAAAAGGGAGTCAAAACGGCAACGTGACCGGCGATTGCATAACCATTCTCCTTCAGCAGCTCTCTCCACCTGGGAAAGGCTACCCCAATGTGGACCCTCATTTTTTTAATTCGCCGGTCATCGCCAAACCCACCAGACTCCATTTAAATGAACAGTAATTCTATCAGTGTAAAAAAACACTTAAAGAAAATAAAACTCACAAAAGCTTTCTTGGTTTTCACTATTTAAACCATAGATATCTATAAAAACACTAGACGAATCGTCCAACGTAGCTGCCCATTGAAGTGACGTGCCTACACGGCCGCCATCTTGTGTCGGGGATTCCGGTCCTTCAGTGTATTATGCCCATGGTGATATTATGGACATATCTCATGCCCTGTATGCCGTAGACATATGAAATTTGGCACAGTGGCAGAGGGTAATGGCAGGATGCCAATGAAGAAATATTACGCCAATAGGCCAAAGGAGGGCGCTATAGCATAACCTTAATATATATAACATATATACATATGTACATATATATACACATATATAAAATATATAACCTAAAGATCGAAATTCCGAAATGGGCATATCTCATGCCCCGTATGTCGTAGAGACATGCACACTCAATGGATATGGACTAGTAGCAATAAGATGATTTTTTTCTTCACAATTAAGTTAAGCCAGGAGAGGATCTCAAGTAATTTTAAATCACAACTAATTTTCTTCCAACTTAAAAGATCAAGTTCATTTGACTCTAAAGCAATTACTATGTGAACTTTTTGTTGTCAAATACATATTTTTGTTGCTTCAACATTTTAATCAAGTTCTCAACTCCCCTTTTGAGTGTCTCTAATTGAAAATAAATATGTATCAAAGTTATTAAATGGTGTTCAAACTTGACTGACAGTTCAAGGGACTGACCAAAAGAGCTTACCTTTACTGAAGTGGCTCGGGTTCAAATCCGACGGACAGTGTCAGCTTATTTTATTACATACATGATAAATAATCCGACAAACATCTGACAGGAGGGTAAGGGTTTATAGTGGGTTTTAAAGAATAAATGACACAAACATATGCAATCAATGTGGCCAACAAATGTGTGTGTGTTGTGTGTAACCTAGAAAGAGTCTAATTGCTAGAATGAATTTTTTTTTTTTTTTTTTTTTATGGCCCATATTTCCTGCAGCTCTTTCAGTTGTCCACAGGACATCATTCAACAGGAGAGGACAGAAGAGATTTGACTGATGCAGGAAAAGCAGTCTGGCTAGCAACAGCTCAGCCATTTATTTACAAGTCATAAAACACTAACAGGAACTGAAAAGGCGGAGTCCTTACAACTGCCGAAACATTTCTCCGACCCAACAGTTTCTGAAGTGAATTATGTCCCTTTAGTGTCCATCATACTATTCCTATTTGGTATTTTAAAGCATTATCAATCCCATCTGAAACCTGTCCTGTCCCAAGTTCATCTACTCATTATAAATGAAAAGTGCTACTACAAAAGTACGAATTTGAACATTATCTCAAATATCTGTGACAGTGAAGTGCCCATATACATTACAGAACCATTACCATAAGATGCACCACCCACCACATTCCTAACAAAATAACTAATACACTACTCAATTACAACAATGACATCAATTCACTAGTTCTTTGTTTTGGAAACAACTATACCAGCAGTGCAGTGAACCCTAATTTTATAGATTTTGATATATTAGCTGGCTCTTGAACCAGTGAGGTGCTCATTGTATACTTTGAAACTTTCAACCATTCCACGTATAGACTGCATCGGCTACTGCTGCTCAACACAAGGTCCAGTACTGAAGGTGAAACACTTCTCTCTAGAGTAGAGACGACCGTTTTGAAATGAAGACCTGTTGCTTCAAATCTATTCAGCCCCAATGTCCTCGGGCAGGTAGGTGCAAGACAGGTCCATGTCTGGGAAGGAGTTACAAAGCAGCGATTTTACTGGCCTCCCAGACCCTTCTCAGATAGGCTCCTGTTACAGTCTGCAGGAAGTGCCTATGGGTTGCCTGGAAATGGACAAACACAGCAAATGTTATCAAGCTAAATGCCCAATTCTTATTTACATTCTCTCAAACATGAGGAACTAATTGATACATGTAGTAGGCTAAATGATTAGAAACCCTCATCTCCCCAGCAAAGAACACTTTTCCCAGAACATCTTCAGCAATTATGTCATAAGCTTCCCCACTGCCTCCTGTCTTCACAAAGCTGTAGGACATTCTTAGACCACAAGTCTTTCTCCAGCATGTGACAGTACTTCACTGGCTCAGGGACCTCCTATAAACAGGTGTATGATTCTTTCTTTCTTTCTTACCTGCTCCTTGAAGAGTTCCATATCTCCCAAGGGCCTAGATTGACTATGACAAGAGAATCCGCTCAGCTTCAGACCTGGTCCAGTGTGCTTCCACAAGCGTACTCCAGGTTACTGAGGTGAAACTGAAGCATCTCCTCCAACTAACTGAACTGGATACTAGACTCCTGAAGGAAGTTCTTGTAGACCTCCTGGACCTTTTCTGAGGGAGGGAAATGTTTTCAATGAAAATTAAATATACTGTAGCACAGTATCCTTATTTTCCTTACAGTATGTGCACGTGTACTGTATTCTCTGTTGGATGAAGCAAG
>NW_026081222.1:0-1028 GCF_006386435.1 Epinephelus moara | reverse complement strand
ATGAACTGACATCATTCCAGACAGGATGTAAGTGCGTCTGTGACTTCCTGTCTGGACTGAAGGCTGCTGGAAACTGTCGGGAAACTGTCCGACACTGCAGCTTTTTGTCACCGCCCCCCACTGCGGCCGCCTACTCTCGTCTACTTTTCAGGCGAGGCGCAGTTCATCTCAAACAAGCCTATTGTCTATGGTCTATAGATCAAGGCGAGCGCTTCTTCCTACGTGCTCAAAAACGTAGGTGCTGATTGGCCGAAGAGGAGTCCTGTGTATCTGCGCTCGATTGCTCTTCCTTCATCCTTAACACAGTGTCACAGTAAATTGAAATTGAATTGTGAGAACTGAATGTGAAGATATATAGAAATAAACTCAATTTCAAATTATACTATTCAGATTCAGTTTTTCAATGCAATGATTCAAATTAACAATACAATTTCAAATTATGTGATTCAAATTCAGTTTTTCAATGCAATTCAAGTTTAGAAATTCAAATTCAAATATAAATGATTCAAATTCAGTTTTTCAATGCAATTATTCAAGTTTAGAAATTCAAATTCAAATATAAATGATTCAAATTTAGTTTCTGGTGGCACATATTTCAGCCCATAGAAATACTATTTGGACTAAATACATAAAAACTACTTCAGTCATCAAGAGAACACCATAATCAATTTGTAAAAAAAAAAATTACATTAAAAAATTGGTTCATTTATGTCTGATGTATGATTCAAGAGTTATGGTTATCCCTCATTTTGACCTGTCTATCACAAATTTGGGAGTAGACATAGCTCTAACAGTCTCCCAGACTTTATTTTTTTTGTTACAGCAACATGTAACCAATCAAATGAAAGCTTAGAGTGCTGGGCAGTTTTCTATAGCTATTAAAAAGCTGATGTTTCTCACCAAATACTGACAAATTGGAAGATTTCCTATAGGTCATAGCTTTTTTCATATTTTTTCTGCTAAATTTTGCAAAGAAAAGCCAATTACGCATAGAATCGGGTATATATATATATATATATATATATATT
>NW_026081221.1:0-1702 GCF_006386435.1 Epinephelus moara | reverse complement strand
AACAAAAAAAACGTCATAGTATAGCATGTCGTCCAAAATCATGAAAAAAAAGCTATAGTATAGTATGTCGTCCGACATGTGTAAAACAAAAAAAAGCTATAGTATAGTATGTCGTCCGACATCTGTAAAACAAAAAAGTTATAGAATAGTATGTCGTCAGAAACCGTGAAAAAAAGTCATAGTATAGCATGTATCAATAGAAAGAATGAAGTTTCAAAAAAATGTAGTTTTTTTGTTTATTTATTTTATTTCCTCACAACATATACAATGACATATAGACGAGTATTGACTTTAAAGGTAAACAAGACACATGAACAACTGGACAAAGAAAAGATGCATCAACGTTTCATCATGTTTGTGTTTCAGAGAATTCAGAGCTGTTGTCTCTGCTCAGTGAACGGGTGGAGGAGACGAAGAAACACCTGCAGAGCCTAGAACAGGTGAAACACACACACACACACAGCCTGTCCTCTGTCTGAACGAAGTGTTACACACACACACACACAGCCTGTCCTCTGTCTGAACGAAGTGTTAGTAGTAGTTAGTAGTAGTAGTGATGAGTGTGTTTGTGTCCTGCAGGAGCTGAATGTGTCCGGTCAGCTGCAGCAGCAGAGAGCAGAGCAGCTGAAGGAGCTGGACAGACAGATAGAAGACAGACAGGTACAACACACACACACACACACACACACACACTACAACATTATTATTATTATTACAGTCGTCACAGAAACCAACAGAGTGACACACAAACATGTCGGGCCCAGAACTGTATACAGGCCCGTCCTCACTCGTGCTCTCTGTCTCAGGCTCTGTGTGTTGGACTGGAGGGGGTTAATACTGCAGTGTGTCAGTTGGAGGACAGGGGGCGCCGTATCTCTGAGCAGCAGCAGCAGCTCCATCAGCTCAGTCAGTTCATCTTTTATCATGTCCCACATACTTTATGATATTTGTGAATACAAATTTATACAAACACATTTTTAAACATCAAATGTTTCTGTGTTTGATTCTTTGCAACCAATCAGAGGAGGATCTGTGGCAGAGAGAGAAACAGCTGATCCACCAGGAGGCGGTCCTGAAACAGACAGAGGAGGAGCTACAGTTGAAAGAAAAGGAGCTGAAACATCAGAGGGAGGAGCTAAAATACCAGGAGGAGGTGTTACAGTTCAAAGGGGAGGGGCTAACAAAGAAACATGAGGAGCTTCATGAGGACGAATGTCTCGAGACAGAAGAGGTGAAGCTCAACAATGATTAATAAATAAATAATCAATAAATGCACGTCTTAATGAATTAATTAAGAAGCTGTTGAATGTGTGTCTGTAGGAGGACATCAGGGACGCGTCTGAGGAAGAGGAGGAGTCTTTCTACCTGTCTACAGCTGGTCTGAGATCTGCCTTCAGCTCTGAGGTGAGTCCTGACATGTTAACACTTTGTTCTGCTTCACATCACTGATCTCATTAATAACTTCTAATTATCCATGGACATGAATAAATGGATGCTGAGATGAATTCACACTTTTTTGAATTACGGACGACATGCTATACTATGACTTTTTTTCACGATTTCGGACAACGTGCTATACTATGATGTTTTTCCATGATTTCAGACGACATGCTATACTATGACTATTTTCACGATTTCAGACGACATGCTGTACTATGATGTTTTTCCATGATTTCGGACGACATGCTATACTATGACTTTT
>NW_026081220.1:0-2778 GCF_006386435.1 Epinephelus moara | reverse complement strand
CATACACCCACTCACTCAAATGACTGAAAAAAAAAAAAAGCACACACACACACAGCATCATGGACGACGGGTCGTGACAGTACCCCCCCTCCAACGGATGCTGCTGGGCGGCCGTCCAGGCTTGTCCGGGTGCCGGCTGTGGAAGTCCCGGACAAGGTCAGGATCCAGGATGAGCCACCGAGACACCCAACTCCTCTCCTCCGGGCCGTAACCCTCCCAGTCCACCAAATACTGCACACCACGACCCCAGCGACGGGAATCCAGCAGACGACGGACCGTGTAGGCGGGGTGGTCGTCGATCAGGCGAGGGGCGGAGGAGGGGGAGCGGGGGGAACCAACGGACAGGAGGTGACAGGTTTCATCCAGGACACATGGAAAGATGGGTGGACCCGAAGGGTACGGGGGAGTTTCAGGCGGACCACTGCAGGATTGATGACTGTCTCAATGGAAAAGGGACCAATGAACCTGGGGGACAGTTTCTTAGCATCAGTCTTTAATGGCAAATCTTTAGTTGAGAGCCATACCTTGTCTCCTGGGATGTAATTAGGGCAAATCTTTAGTTGAGAGCCATACCTTGTCTCCTGGGATGTAATTAGGGGCTGGGACACGGCGACGGTTGGCAAGGCGCTGGTATCGACCAGATGCTTTCAGCAAGGCAGTACGGGCTCTGTGCCAGGTCTTGTGGCAGCGACGGATATGGGTTTGGACTGTGCCAGGTCTTGTGGCAGCGACGGATATGGGTTTGGACTGATGGAACTAGAATGTCTTTTTCCTGTGAGGGGAAAAGTGGAGGTTGATAACCGTAGAGGCACTGGAATGGTGACATACCAGTAGCTGAGGTTGGCAGGGTGTTATGGGAATATTCAACCCAGGGCAGTTGGGAAGACCAGGTGGACGGATTGGAAGAAACCAGGCAGCGGAGGGTGGTTTCCAGGATTTGGTTTGCTCTCTCTGCTTGGCCATTAGTCTGGGGATGGAATCCAGATGACAGGCTGATGGTAGCCCCTATGGCGGAGCAGAAGGCTTTCCAGACGGCAGAGGTGAACTGGGGTCCACGGTCGGAAACAATATCACAGGGCAGCCCGTGGATCCGGAAGACCTCCTTTACCAGCAGATCTGCGGTCTCTTTGGCTGAAGGCAGTTTTGACAGGGGCAGGAAATTAACAAATTTACTGAAACGGTCAATAACTGTGAGAATGACTGTATTACCATCCGAAGCAGGTAGACCAGAGACAAAATCCAGAGCCAGATGAGACCAGGGTCGACGGGGAACAGGCAGAGGACGCAGGAGACCGACACTGGGATGTGTGGGCGACTTATTCTGTGCACACACAGGACAGGTAGAGACAAAAGCTTTTGTGTCTTCCTCCATAGACGGCCACCAGAACCGCCTACGGAGGAAAGCTAGAGTTCGGTTGACATCAGGGTGGCAGGTTAGTTTGGATGCATGGGCCCACTGTAACACATGAGATATAACATGATCAGGGACAAAAAGACGGCCTGGGGGACCGTTACCTGGGTCAGGCTGTCTTTGTTGAGCAGAAACCACTTCTCCTTCAATGTTCCAGGTGACGACAGCTACCACACAAGCCGCAGGAACAATGGTGTCGGGGGGGCCACTGGACTCGTCCTCCTTCCCATACAGACACGACAGAGCATCCGGCTTGATGTTCCTGGTGCCAGGCCTGTAGGTCAGGGTGAAATGGAAACGGCCCAAAAAAAGCGCCCACCTTGCTTGTCGAGCGTTAAGACGCTTAGCTGCTTGGATGTATGCCAAGTTCTTATGATCGGTCCAAACTAGAAACGGCAACTCTGATCCCTCCAGCCAATGCCGCCACTCCTCCAAGGCTAGCTTCACCGCCAGCAGCTCTCGGTTGCCCACATCATAGTTCCTCTCAGCCTGGGAGAGACGGTGAGACAAAAACGCACAAGGATGCAGCTAACCATCCTCAGAGGAACGCTGGGAAAGGACCGCCCCCACCCCGACGTCTGAGGCGTCCACCTCCACCACAAACTGTTTTGTAGGATCTGGCTGGCAAAGGATCAGAGCAGAGGTGAAACGGTCCTTAAGATCCTGGAAAGCAGCTTCTGCCTCAGGAGTCCAGTGAAACCATCTGGCAGTGGAAGTCAGAGCTGTTAGTGGTTCAGCGATACGGCTGTAGTTACGAACAAATCTTCTATAAAAGTTAGCAAAACCCAGAAACCTTTGGAGCTGCTTACGATTGTTAGGGCTGGGCCACTCTAGTACGGCTTTTACCTTGGCGGGGTCCATCTTGACTTGGCCTGCAGCCACAATGTGTCCAAGAAAGGAAATGGAGGAGGCATGGAACTCACATTTTTCCTTCTTTACTAACAGTCGGTTCTCCAGGAGCCGTTGGAGGACTTGGCGGACATGTTGCACAAGCTCTGAGAGGTTCTTGGAAAAGATCAGAATGTCATCCAAATACACATAAACAAAGCGATTCAACATGTCCCGGAGGACGTCATTTACTAGCTTCTGGAAAACTGCAGGTGCGTTTGTGAGCCCAAATGGCATTACCAAATACTCGAAATGCCCCAGAGGAGTGTTAAAAGCTGCCTTCCACTCATCTCCTTCTCAGATCCGAACCAGGTGGTAAGCATTACGGAGGTCGAACTTAGTAAACACAGTGGCTTCCTGGAGAGAGTCAAAAGCAGAATTCATTAGTGGCAAAGGATACTTTTACAGTGATATTATTGAGTCCTCGGAAGTCAATGCATGGACGGAGGGTTTTATCCTTCTTTTCCACGAAAAAAAAC
>NW_026081219.1:0-1536 GCF_006386435.1 Epinephelus moara | reverse complement strand
ACTGGTCTGTGAAGATGGAAAGGCATACGGGGTGACGTCCGGCATCAGGTGACCTGCAAATCCAATGTTACACTAAGATTCCTGACTACAGAGGCTGGATCGATTCAATCATGGATAATGTATTAAAAAACAGTGATTTCATTTGCTGGGCAACTTAAGTCAAAAGACTGAATGCGTATAAATGTAATTTGGTAATTCAAGAAAATGGCATTTTGACTTCAGACCTTTGAATATTCCACGAAACTTACAAATTTAACTCAAGCACACGCAATTTTTTTGTTTGTTTGTTTTGGTAAGGCTGAACTTTTGCATGACAATAATGGCACACAAATTAAGTATGGCTTCAAATCAAAAATTTAAGTGTAAACTGAACGCTGTAGATGTAATATCTTAACAATAGATACTGTATGTAATCCTGCTTTTATATACAACATTATATACATTGAATATATTACTGCTTTGTGCATCTACTTTATGGCTTGATCCAATGAGAGCACAGGAGCCTCTAAGTTTGTTTTGTACCATCTTTTCAAGTAAAAAATGTTGCTCTGTCACCATGTTCTCGGTGCCTCTGTACACTTCTCTGTGTGAGTGTTAGTTAACTCCACAAAAAGACAACAGTGCCTCCTTGTGACCAAAGTGTACTGATGCAGCAAGAGGAGTTTCACTTACTGAAGTCAGAGCTGAGACTCTTATTTATACGCTCTAATCATAGTTAAGTCTCTTCCTGATGGTTAACAGATCCGGTTCCTGCAACAGTAGCAATATCTGACAGAGAGGTCAATGCTTATGATGAACCCTAACAGCATCTGCCCAACACTTTCCAATTTTACAAGTGCTGTCAAATAAAACTTTATATACATTAAATGCATCGCTGCTCTTTGCATCTTTTTGACTCAAACAAATGAGAACACACGATCACCTACGTTTGTTTTATACCACCTTTTTAAATAATAAACCGCTCTTTCAATACCTCTGTGCACATTGAGCATACATTAAATGAAAGAAAAAAAAGACAACATTGCCTCCCTGTGTACTAACTGTACTGATGCAGCAGGAAGAGTTCCACCTAATAAAGAAACTGTCTTATTTATAAGCTGTACACACAGTCAAGTCTCTGCCTGTTGTTTAACATACCCTGTGATTGCATTTGTGTTAATTATCTGAAAGAGCAGTCAACACTCAAGATGAACTCTAACAGCATCTTTCATCACTTTCCAATTATAGGAACACAATTTGTTTCCAACTTTCAGATTGATTAGGCATTAAATAAGTTAAGGCATTATGTCAGGCCACTTTGCTTTAATACCACTCCATGCTTAAACAATACCAATAAAAGTTTTAGCTCTAAAAACAAGTCATGCTGTCCTGTGCTAAAACAAAAGTACATATGGAATAAGCGCCTGTCGGCCATTTAGTTTCCCAGGATAGCAGAGGTCTATAAGCCATGCTGATACTAGGACAGTTTGGGGAAATTAAATGGATAATAACATATTAATGACTGCATTATTGAATACACATGCACATTATTGATGT
>NW_026081218.1:0-1562 GCF_006386435.1 Epinephelus moara | reverse complement strand
AATGAAGAAAATGTAAACATCATTAGAAAACAGTGTTTGTTTATTTTTAGTACACCATTACATCATACACCTTAGTATAACTAACATGCCCAGAGTAAATTAATCATACAAATCTTATAGCCTTATATCAAAATCCAACCAAAGCACATGTCATTTTTCTTACCTCCTGATTTTTGGGGTCAGCTTCCTGTTTGATGCTGACCACTCCCCCTGTGCGATGTCAAGCCAGATATGTCATGTGACTTTAGATATCGGCTTCCAAAGCAATGTATTAGCACCCTTAACTTTGCCATAGCCCTTTCAAGGCAAAAAAGTTTGGTTTTAGTGGCATTGAGTATTTATGAAGTATTCTAAATGCATATCATAATGCATTAATACATGGCAAAAAATAAATAAATAAAAGATCCTGCGTTACTGTTGTTATATAGCCTATCATTATAATACAGTAAGGAGCCTGAAATACGCCTGCCCAAAGCTGACTGGCTGTTGCCAACGGCGGCTATGTCAGCCTGTCAGCAGCCAGGACAGGATGGGAGGTGTGAGTTTTGAAAAGAAAGCGGGAAAATAAAGGAGCAGGGCGCTGCAGAGGGGTGTGTGGTTTCCCGTCCCTCTGCTCCGGTTGAGCTGTAGCCCTACATTGCATGTGGTGCAGGGTGCAAGTGACCTGGAGGAGCCATCAGGGGCCAACAGTAGAAAAGTGAAGTGAGTGGAGTCAAAGAGCTTGAGGAGAAGCTGGAGCAGGAGATCACTGAGCTGAAGAGGAAAGATGCTGAGCTGATGAAGCTCTCACACACAGAGGATCACACCCAGTTTCTACACAACTACTCCTCACTGTCACCACTCAGTGAATCTACAGACTCATCCAGCATCAATATCCGTCCTCTGAGGTACTTTGAGGATGTGACAGCGGCTGTGTCAGAGCTCAGAGATAAACTGAGAGAGAAATGGACAAACATCTCACAGACAGTGACTGATGTGGATGTTTTACTGTCAAACCAGAGCCCAAGACCAGAGCTGGATTCTTAAAATATTCACTTGAAATCACACTGGATCCAAACACAGCACACACATACCTGGTATTATCTGAGGGGAACAGGAAAGCAACATTCAGGCAAATAGAACTGTCTCATTCTTCTCACCCAGACACATTCTTTATCTTTTGTCAGGTCCTGAGTAGAGAGAGTCAGACTGGACGCTGTTACTGGGAGGTGGAGTGGAGAGGGGAGGCAGTTGCTGTAGCAGCCGCATACAAGAATATCATCAGAGCAGGGTTGTCGGATGAATGTGAATTTGGCCACAATGACAAATCTTGGGCTTTATATCGTTACAACAATAAGTATCAGTTCTGGCACAACAACATCAACACTCCTGTCTCAGGTCCTCAGTCCTCCAGAGTAGGAGTGTACCTGGATCACAGTGCAGGTATTCTGTCCTTCTACAGCATCTCTGAACTCATGACTCTCCTCCACAGAGTCCAGACCACATTCACTCAGCCTCTCTATGCTGGACTTGGGCTTTACTACCCTTCTGGAAGCACTGCTGAGTTCTGTAAACTCAAATAA
>NW_026081217.1:0-2546 GCF_006386435.1 Epinephelus moara | reverse complement strand
CAAGGTGTCTACTCTGCAGCTGGATTTTTTTTTTCTTCAAGATATTATTTAGTTTTCAATTTTAATAACAAGGTAAAAAAATTAAAATGCATCTTGTCGCCAACAGGAGAAGTTTGTTCAAGAGTTTTTGCTGGACGCTCGTTAAAGAGCCGCCCACCTGGAAGATTCAACACAAACAGACAAGGATCTGTTTGGATTTAGTTATCAAAGATTTAAGTTCCTGTGAAGTTGGATATTTTTGAATATTTTGTTACTTTAACTTTGCGATGTGGCGTGAAGGCAAACAAATCAGTCCACTCCACCCACTGTTTAGTTTACTGTTTCTCTGAGACATTTCCCTTTGGATGTAGAATCCGTAGGCAGAATCAAGACGACCTCCTTCTATTGAGGTTGGTCTCAGTTTAAAGGAAAAGGTGTCAGGCTGCAGACGTATGATGCACATTTTAACGGACAAATGTGAAAATATTTTCTGTACTCGTTGTATAAGCCACATTTTAACGGACAAATGTGAAAATATTTTCTGTACTCGTTGTATAAGCTACACAATTTTTACAGCCGGACTATAGTTCTACAACAGTGACAACTCAGAACCTCATTTCTGAATCAAACTGCATTAAACTTGTTTCCTCAGAGGACCGGAGCGACCAAAGCCAAACCATCTTGTGCCCAGAAAGTGAAGCCTGTGGTGCCTCCATCAGTCCAGGTCGCAGCACCTGCAGATCCCCTCCCCCCAGTGTCAGAGGAGTCAGCTGACGTGTCCATGAAGGAGGAGGAGGAGCTGTGCCAGGCGTTCTCTGAGGCGCTGCTCACCGTGCAGGACGTGGACGAGCAGGACTCAGACCTGCCGCAGCTCTGCTCAGAATACGTCAAAGATATCTACAGATATCTGCACGTCCTGGAGGTAATTTATTCCCTCCATCAGCCCAACTCTCTGCCCCCCCCCTGCACTGCTCTGTGTGACATCACCGTCCGTCTCCACAGGCGCAGCAGGCTGTACGAGCCAACTACATGCAGGGTTATGAGATCACTGAACGCATGCGAGCTCTTCTGGTGGACTGGCTGGTCCAGGTTCACTCCAGGTTCCAGCTGCTGCAGGAGACTCTGTACCTCACAGTAGCCATCCTGGATCGTTTCCTCCAGGTACCGACCGTCTCAACGCTCTTTTCTCTCTCTGTGTTTGTGAGCTGTGTGAAAACGTTTCCCCGCCGTGCTGCAGGTCCAGCCAGTCTCTCGCAGGAAGCTGCAGCTGGTTGGTGTGACCGCCATGCTGGTGGCCTGTAAATATGAAGAGATGTACGCTCCAGAGGTCGGAGACTTCGCCTACATCACAGACAACGCTTTCACAAAGTCTCAGATTCTGGAGATGGAGCAGCTGGTTCTGAGGACGCTCAACTTTCAGCTGGGACGTCCTCTTCCACTACACTTCCTGAGACGAGCCTCCAAGGTGGCGAATGTGAGTTCAGCCATGAATTTACCACAATATATAATTTAACTAGTAATCAAGGATGTGCAGATGTGGAGCTCCATCAGTCTCTGGGTGTTTTCAGTTTGACCTGGTTACATAAACAGCTGCAGGTTTTCTTATCCTGCAGTATTAAGCTGATCAGTCTTTAGCTTGAACTTTAAATATGTAGACTTCAGTTGCCGTGAACAGACTGTGTGCAAACAGCAGGTTTAAACACCATTCTTTGACTAGAGCAGATTAGTAAAATGTGTGAAGTGTCCACCAGAGTTGTCCAAGGCTTTTCAAGAGAAGGCTAAGACACAGGGTCAAACATGGGGGGACTGCACATGCGCAGTGTAACTTGAGCTGCGATTCTGGAGGGTGACAGTGAATAAGTGCAGACCAGATGTTACTGTGCATGTGCAATCCCCCCATGTTTGATCCCGGTTTCTCAGCCTTCTCTTGAGTAGCCTTGGAGTTGTCAGTGGCCTCCATGTTGTCTGTGTCTCAGTCTGACGTAGAGAAACACACGCTGGCCAAGTATCTGATGGAGCTGACCCTCCTCGACTACGACATGGTGCACTATCGACCCTCTGAGGTCGCTGCTGCTGCGCTGTGTCTCTCCCAGCTGCTGGTCGACGGGCTGCCGTGGGTGAGTTTGCTGGAGTTAAACAAACATGTAGACTTAACGTGTTCAATGTGTGTAATGTTTCTCTTTGCTGCTCTTTAATTGGCCGTCTCGTCTCAGTCTCCCACTCAGCAGCACTACTCCACTTACGACGCGGCCCACCTGAAGCCCATCATGCAGCACATCGCCAAAAATGTGGTGACTGTAAACAGGGGGAAGACAAAGTTCCAGGTGAGTCGATGGACAGGAAACATGTTAAGATGTTGTGTTGAGCACAAACTAAAGTGAGTTTGTTCCTCTGCAGGCCGTCAGGAACAAGTACTCGAGCAGCAAGCTGATGAAGATCAGCCTCATCCCTCAGCTGAAGTCGTCCATCATCACCAACATGGCGGCTCCTCTGCTCAACAATCCTTGAAGCCAGCTTTAAATTTTATCAGTGGACATTTCACTCGCACTTTATTTTAGATTGATCTC
>NW_026081216.1:0-3728 GCF_006386435.1 Epinephelus moara | reverse complement strand
ATTGGGCTTTATAAATAAAATTGAATTGAATCCAAGTTTGCATTCAGCAGCACTTAAATGATATTATAATCTGGTATTATGTTGTACAACGAAAGAGAGAAAAATAAGAGAAATACTGAAAAGATGCCAGTCATAGAATAAATCAGAACAGACTATAAGCCTGTGTTTTTAAATGCAGGTCAGGTCTTTAAGTTGAGTGAGAAGATCCATGAAGACGGTCCAGAAGATTCCAGTAGATGGCTAACCACCCAGCTTGATCCCAGGACCAGCGTCTACATTTCCGCTGAAATAGCAGATGAACTAT
Source organism: Epinephelus moara (assembly GCF_006386435.1). NCBI lineage: Eukaryota > Metazoa > Chordata > Actinopteri > Perciformes > Serranidae > Epinephelus > Epinephelus moara. Next base: position 3,424 of record NW_026081216.1, on the reverse strand, counting down.
CTGCTTTGTGGTAGGTTCGTGCCAGTCACCTGGATTGGTACCGACTCAAACTCATATTAGAAAGAATGCACTCCAACGATACTTTAGATCCCGTGGATTCCTGACGTTTTTGAGCTCACAGATCAAAATCCAATTGATCTGAACTGACCTGGACATTGACCAGATACTGACTTTAAAGCGCTTCCAAAGTGGAAAACTCCCACAAAGACACTTTATTTTCTTAAAGGGGCCCAGTTTGTTATTTTTCATATAAATGTATTGTTGTGTTTTATATTGTATAGTTGTCTAAATTGCACAGTAAAGTTGCAGTTTACTGCTATATCTTGTGTTGTGGTAATTATTACACTCTAACCTTGCTCCTCACGAACCTAGAGATAACTGTATATTCCAGGATTGGGTTACATGGTGTTAGCTTGCTAATCATTTACTAGCTACCGAACGTTCACATCCAAGCTAACGCTGTGCGTCCAGCTAAAAGAGCGAAGCGTTAACGTTACCCTGCAGCTTTTACAACCTGACACTTATGATTGCTCTAATAGAATTTAAAGTGTCATTACATTCAATGTAATAGAATATAATGCATGTGGATTTGTGTCTTACAGACACAGAAACATGTTCAGGTGATTTTATTCACATAGGAACTTTAAGTAAGCTAATCTGCTAACGTTACTGTCCTGTCGTGCACTACAGCGCTGAAGTTAGCTTGCGACTCGTCGCATCTGATTCAGGATGAAAGGAAAAGTTTAGGGGAACATAAATAATGATATGTAGCGGCAGATTCTCCATTTTTGCACCACTTATACTTAGTAAACTGTTAGTGTTAGACATTGAAGCAAAGGTCTTAACGCTGTTAAACACAGTTTAAGAATTTTGAAACCTTTATTTTGCTTATGAAAAAGGGGTGATTTCACTGATATTTATGAATCAAAAACCACTAACGTTATCAGACTTGTCAAATCTAGACTAAATTACTAAGGACACTAACTGAGACTCACTAAAACACAGTTTAAAATTTGTGAAACCTTTAATCTTTTGGGGAAAACTGAAAAAAGGCAATTTCACTGCTTTTTCCCACCCAGACCACATTAAACAGATTTTACAATGTATTCTTAAGAGATATTGTGTGATCGTATTTCAAAAGGTATAAATATGTCTAAGTATAATAAGCATAGTGTTATTTGATCTGGACCTGGTCTAATGTGGTTGATGGAGAAATATCAGTGAAATTGCCCTTTTTCTGTTTTCATAAGCAAAATAAAGGTTTCACGATTCTGAAACTGTGTTTTAAGGCTTTTGCTATGATGCGTAACACTCTTTAATAAGTGTAAGTGGTGCAAAACAGGAGAATGAACCATTAATGTTTCCCAGAACTTTCACTTAACTGGGAATCGGAAGCTACAAATCAGAAGCTAACTTTAGTGTTGTTACTGTGCTGGCTAAACTTTCCTCCTTTGAACTTACATACACTTATTATTGCCAATTAGCAGCATATCAAACATGTTCTATGCTGCATTTAGGTTTTGTCAGTAAAATAAAAGGGAAAGTCACTCATGCTTCTGGTTTCATGGCTTATTGCTAGATGACTACTGTTGTTGCAAGCTTGTTCCACACGGTAATTGGAAATTATCTGCAACTTTTCCATTATTAATGTGCTACATATTTGTAATGGTCTGTTGACAAACTAGAAATTAGGCGCTGATTTTAGTTAGCTATACAGTATTTCTTGTATAGCCTTACGTAGACCATTAATATTGTATTTATTCACATCTAGAGTGCCAGCGATGATGGCTTTGTGGCTGTGTGGCCAACAGTTTGATGGCTTCTCACCAACTGGGAGACATCATGGCTGTCAGAAATCCAGATATGTCAGACTATATATTATGGTTAAGAGACTGAAACTAACAGTTTTTCTCTATAGGTTCAACATATGGACAAGGTGCACCAGCTTCTTTCCCCTCATCTCACCTCAACCCTGTCATCTTCATCAGGAGTGGAAAGGAAGATGAAAAAGAAGGACAAAATGAAGCAATGCAAGAAAAACTAAGAAATAAAGAATTAAATGCTATCAGTTTACTTATTTTGAAATAAGAAGTATGTTAAGTAAAGGCTCTAAGTTAAGGATGTAATATTTTGTTTTATTATATGATATACAATGTACAATTTACATTTAGTATTATATCCTGCATACCTTGTACTTACCCTGTAACTAAATGTTACTACGGGGGAGCTATTGGTGCTTTAGAATACAGCCCGCATACCCTGTACTTACCCTGTAACTAAATGTTACTATGGGGGAACTAGCGCTTTAGAATACAGCCCGCATACCCTGTACTTACCCTGTAACTAAATGTTACTACGGGGGAACTATTAGCGCTTTAGAATACAGCTTGCATATCCTGTACTTAGCCTGTAATTAGGGCTTTTATAGCTGTATTTACCCTGTAACTAAATGTAACAAGAGGAAAACTATCACTGCATATATCACTTGTTCTGTAAATACAGAGAACAATGTGAGATGTTTGTTTTGATTTTACTTGCCTCAAAACATGGAAGAACAAACTGTAAATTAACTGCACAGTAAGCTGTCAGTAAAGCATATCAAGCATATGTGTTGTATTTTATCTTGATATATTTGTATTTATTTCCTGGGATGAAAGGAGAGCAAGCACAGAGCTGGAAAAAGGTGACCTTGCATGTTGAAGAGCCGTAATGCCGGACGAACACAATTGCCAGGGAGAAGACCTTAAACATTTTAATGACTTCAAAATTGTCAGCGTGTTTACACCAAAACAAAAGTAAGTCACATCTAGGGTGGGTGAATTCTGTCTGCCGACGGCAAGCAGAGTCATGAAGTCATAAACGAGCGTCCAGTAATGTAAAGCTGGTGTGGTGAGCGACAGCTGAGACGGTCTTCAGATGCCAACAGTATCCATGACAACATACTGTCACCTGGACATTTGTTCTGAAGTAAACGCACAGATGTACCCTGTAGTTGTATAGGCTACCCGCTGAAGATATAAAGGAACAATGTAGATTGACTGTTTGTAATTAGGTCATTTTGAAATAAAATCACATCTGATAATAAAATCACATCTGATTTATTACTTGCTGCAGAAGTCTTCCCTCCATCTTCTCTCCGATTTTTCAGTTTTATTGTCATACTGTACCCTGTAATAATAGAATAAGTACCCTGTAATAATAGAATAAGTAGGGTAAGTTCAGGGTGAGTGGGACAGTTTTCGGTTTTCTGCAGTGTGTGAGATTTCTGGCTATGGATTTCAAAAAATAACCCAACATATGATACATTTCTGTAATGCTGAAGATATTACCTATCCATTTGAGGAGGAAAGAAGATCTGATTATGTTCCATGGATGCATGGCATACCCTTTTTTGTGAACGGACTAAAATTCGTTTTTGTGTGTG
>NW_026081215.1:0-3460 GCF_006386435.1 Epinephelus moara | reverse complement strand
ATCACTTTATCGTTCTGTTGATTGTTTCTCACAAGTCCGGAAAAGAACTATAATGCAATTGATATTTCCAATATTAGACTATGCTGATGTTATCTATGGGAACAAATCTCCATCCTCTTAATGTATTATATAATAGTCTTTGTAGATTTGTGCTCAGGTGTCCATATAGAACCCATCACTGTCTAATGTATGAGTCCTTGAACTGGCTGGCCCCCAAGTCCAGAGGGCAATTCCACTGGTCATTATTTATTTTCAAGTGTATTTATCTCAATTTCCCCTCATATTTGAAACAATTTTGAATTCCTTTCAGTTCACAATACAGCCATAGGCATATGGCATGTGGATCATCTTTTTTTCCGTACACCTAGAATCAGCAAAGAAATCGTTCGTCGTGTATTCAAATTCAAAGCTCCATCAGATTGGAACAACCTTCCTTGCTCACTTAGAATTCAAAGCTCCATCAGATTGGAACAACCTTCCTTGCTCACTTAGGTCTATCACTTCTTTTCATATCTTCAAATCATCTTTAATTACACATTTTCAAACATCCTGCTCTTGGTTCTGATTTATCTTTCCTTTTCTCTCCAGGACTCATTCTATTCATACTTGCTTTCCTTTTGTTCACGTACTGTACTGTATATACCTTATGCATTCACCATTCATTGTGTAATGAATTTGGTGGGGGGCTAGGTTTGGGGAGCATTGTTGGAATGTGCATGTGTGTGTAAGTGTGTATCCTTGTGTTTATATGTTTGGTATTATGTTTTGTATTTACTCTTTACTATGTTTGTATTGTTTATGTTTGTCATTACTTGTAAGGACCCTCTCGAAAATGAGATGGTGCATCTCAAGGGGCTATCCTTGAAATATAGAATAAAGTATGAATAAAGTATCAATACAGTTAGTTTTTTGTGGTCTTCTCTGCTCCCTTATCTGCCATTTTATGTCCTTTCATACCATCGTGCAGCAGTAAGTGTTGCTATGGCAACAGAAAATAATGAAAACACTAGCAGGATGTAAACAGGTGTTACAGTGAAACCAAAGAATGAACACGTGATAGACGCTATAAAACTGTGGAGCTGATCCTGAGGAGCGTCTGAGCTTTAGTAGTGAGACTGTGACAGGAGCAAAGACCAACACCAGGAACTTTAATCCCACTGCAGAGTCTACAAACTATTTTTATTAAAGGCTGAACTCATCTGATGATATGGACATTACAATCCTCCACACAGAAACAAACAGGCTTCAACTCAACTTCTGTCTCTGTACCTCCAACAAGAGTCAAAAAGAAGAAGAGCTCTGCCCTGCTGAGCCTCCGTCTTTATACAGGTGGAGCTCAGCAAGAAAAACTCAGCTGTCTTCTACATGTGGACAAACACAGGACACATGCAAGACACTGGATAAGACATCAAATATGTTACACATGATAATATACATCATATTAATCTGGTATTTAAGTTGTTGATGATGCTCAGAGCTCAGAAGACTTTGGTGTCCTGATGTCATCAACAGGAGCAAACAGTCTGAGCTGGAAACCTGAACATTGTGGAGGGGTTTTCATGTCCCTGTCATACTGGGAGCTGTGGTGTCCCAGCCGTTGCTCCTGGTTGGGTCTTGAGAGGAAAAGTGGTCCAAGGGGAGGGGCCAGACTAACAGTGAGTCAACAGACCCTGATGGATCAGACCTGGAGCACCTCGCCATGACAACAGAAACAGAGCTCTCACACATGGGAGTCCTACAGGGAGGAATCTGGTGGTCCAACATAGGGTTACAGTTGAAATAAAAAACAGATAAAATAATCAAAGACAAAAGTAAGATATCAACACAGCTATCAGGGCATGGGGAGAAAGCAGTAGGAAGATGTTTGCCTGGCCCTGAAAATGTCCAAAACAATGCAGGGTAAACACATTTGTGGGCTTTAATGTCACTACCAACATTGGTCACACCAGGACGGGTTCTCTCTGGTGTGAACATGTTGGTGGATTTTTAGGTCATACAGTTCAATAAAAGCCTTCTCAAACTAGTCACAGCTGTACGGGTTCTCTCCTGCATGCCGGCATTGGTGGGTTCTCAAAGTACTGCACCGGGCAAATAATCTTCCACATTGGTCACACCAGTACGGTTTCTCTCCTGTGTGAATACGTTGGTGGTTTTTTAAGTCCCCTGACTGTGCAAACGCTTTGCCACATTGATCACAGCTGTACGGTTTCTCTCCTGTGTGAATACGCTGGTGGTTTTGTAAGACCCATGACTGTGCAAAGGCTTTGCCACATTGATCACAGCTGTACGGTTTCTCTCCTGTGTGAATACGTTGGTGGTTTCTTAAGACCCCTGACTGTGCAAAGGCTTTGCCACATAGATCACAGCTGTACGGTTTCTCTCTTGTGTGAATACGTTGGTGGTTTTTTAAGACCCCTGACCGTGCAAAGGCTTTGCCACATTGATCACAGCTGTACGGTTTCTCTCCTGTGTGAATACGTTGGTGGTTTTTTAAGGCCCCTGACAATGCAAAGGCTACGCCACATTGATCACAGCTGTAAGGTTTCTCTCCTGTGTGAATACGTTGGTGTTTTTTTAAGGTTCCTGACAATGCAAAGGCTACGCCACATTGATCACAGCTGTATGGTTTCTCTCCTGTGTGAATACTTTGGTGTTTTTTTAAGGCTCCTGACAATGCAAAGGTTTTGCCACATTGATCACAGCTGTACAGTTTCTTTCCTGTGTGAATTCTTTGGTGAGTGCGTTGCAACTTCTCTGCAGTGTGAATACGGTGGTGATTTTTTAAGCTATGTTGGTCACAGCTGTATGGTTTCTCTCCAGTTTGAACTCTTTGATGAATTTTTAAAGATCCAGATGTTGCGAAGGATTTGTCACGGTGGTGATGTATAAGTTCCTCTCTTCCTCTCTGTTCCTATAGCAACAAACAGAAAAAGAGTTAATGAGCTGTCACGGTGTAGCGAGCCAACTAAAACTATAAATAACATTTAAAGCATGTCTGCCAAACATAACCCACAATGTCTGACTAATGCATTACCACCAACAAATGTTATGATAAATAACTTACAGAATAGTTTTTATTTAGGTTTTGACTTTTTGATAGGAATTGATGCCAATACTACTTATCAATGCGACTCTCACTGATACTTCTCTCCATAATTTAGTGGTTTTGGATTGGACCTGAGATTCTTGTGCTTCACAAGCTAATTAGCAGCAGCAGCTAACATCCAGCACCGAGCTTTTAAAAGGCTCGCCTCTGTAGTTAAACATATTAATAACCGCTCGCCATGTGGTGCTACAGTTAGACATTATTTGTATCGTTATCTCTCTGACTGCGTGTGTGTGTCTGAGCTGAGTGTTAATGTGTGAGGTGAATCAACAGTAGCTGTAGGCTGGTGTATGATGGGACATTGAGACGGCGCCTGGGCATGACGATATAAACATGTGATCCAGCAGATGTAAG
>NW_026081214.1:0-1136 GCF_006386435.1 Epinephelus moara | reverse complement strand
CTGTCTGTTTTTAACATTATTTGCAAATAAACTAATCTAAACTAAAACTAAACATTATTCATCCCGTTGTGCGTTGCCACGCATGGTTCCTCCTCCTGCAGCTGCCACGGTGTTGGCCTTTTCTGTAATGTTGCTTTTCTCCTCCTCATATTTTAGTAGAATTAATCTCTGATCCTCATGAGAAATACTTTTTTCCCTCACATACGGCGCTCTGTGAGGACGCTCAGTGACGCTGCGCTTCTCTCATGATTGTGATTGGTCCGCTGCGTGCGCGTTCACGGCCCTTGATAAAGCAACCCTGGGTTGAGTTACTGAGTTGATATCCAGCGTTGTGATACCGATAATCCTGATTGCCATTGTTAGGGTTAGTCAACCCAGGATAGGTCTGGGTAACCCAGGAAAGGTTGATCTCGCTTCATGATACAGGCCCCTGGTCCCCTGTTATCAAGGTCAGATTTGATGGTGTGACAGTTTGATGAAGGAGGACAGCTGTCTCTATACATGTTGTGATGCTGTCAGCTGTAATCCAGCTTCACTTCCTGTAGACATGAACACAACAACAGTCGTCTTCACATCAACTTAAACACATGATCTCAACAAGCTTCTTTCCGATCTGATTGGCTGACTGTTCTCTCTGTCTGTCTCTCTGTCCTCTCCTGTGACTGTTCTCTCTGTCTGTCTCTCTGTCCTCTCCTGAAGACTGTCACCATTCCCCTCTTTGAGCAACTGAGAAGGTTTAAGGTTTACAGGAAGTACTGGATCTTTGCTCTGATACTAACTGTGTTTAATATAATACTGCTGAAACCAGCATGGACCCACTCCAACCCTCTGCTGACCTCAGAGTCTCCAGTTTACAGTGTGGACTCTCCTTCAGATCACACAGCTGCTTCACATCTGAATCCTGCAGGTTGTTGTTACCCAGCTCCAGCTCTCTCAGATGGGAGGGGTTGGACTTCAGAGCTGAGGCCAATGAAACACAGCTGATCTCTGACAAACTGCAGCTCCACAGTCTGAATAAAGAATAAATGATGTAGATAAAAACCATTAACAAAACAATCAGATGTGTTCAGGTGTTAAATGTGTAGCTCAGCATTACTATGTTCTGATCAATGAGCTTTGCCCTAAACTGAGTAGAG
>NW_026081213.1:0-8489 GCF_006386435.1 Epinephelus moara | reverse complement strand
CCTTTTCTCTTATCTTCACTCAGGGAAGCATCTGTAGAGCATCAGAGCTCCAACCTCCCGCCTCAGAGATAGTTTTTACCCCCAGGCGGTCAGACTACTGAACAGGAGCACTTAAAGACTGTGGATGCTGTGGATTATTTATATATGTGTAAGTGTCTTTCCACTGTCACTTACTGCAGGTGCGTGTCGGTGCAATGAATTGACGCGCGCCAGGCTTGGCTCTCACAAACAATGGCAGACAGGAGAACTATTTCCAAACTGCTCTCCATCATTGACAATAGCTGCCACCCACTGCATAAACTGGCGATGGGGCAGAGGAGCTCATTCAGTGGGAGGCTGCTCTCACTGAACTGCTCCACAGACAGGCTGCGGAGGTCCTTCCTGCCCAGAGCCATTAGACTGTTCAACACAACACTGGAGAGGGAAGGGAGATGAGCTGCGGGGGGGATTTGCACATTTGCACATCTTACTGTCATGCTTTTTTTTTAATCCTATTTTTATTACTATTTATTCTTGCACTTTATTCTTTATGCACTGTGTGTATGATTTGTGTTTTTATGTTTATGTATGAGCAGCTGAAAATGCAATTTCCTTCGGGATTAATAAAGTACCTACCTGCCTACCTACCAATGTCCACAAGTTTCCCATTGCTTTGCTCCATTTTATTTCTTCCATACATTTAAGCACAGAAGGTACAGCACCTTGCTTTGTAGCAATTTGGAAGCCTATTATTTAATACTGCTCCTGTCTGCAGACACCTCAGCCGTGCCTCAGCCATGGTCAAAAAACTGTTTGCCTCTACTCACGCACACCTGGCCTCATTACCCTGGCTGAATAAATGCACCTCCACCGAAAGTTGCCACAGTGCCACACAGTACAAAATGTTTTACAACAAAAATAAACACACGTAGATAAATGGCTGTAACACTCCGGCCCCTAATTGTTGATGGCAGGCAGACACAACAATTCAAATCAGTACAGACAAAAGCCATTAAACACACAATGTTCTCAGAACCCAGGTAACTGATATTTGTACACACAAACACACTGCATCAGCAATTAGACCTCTGAGGCTGCTTTTAATAGGCAAAGTTTGGTTATAGGTCTTTCTATAACATTACACTTTGTCTTGAGGCGAACAGACCGTACCAGTCCCTTCTTGTCAGGAAAGGTTTCCATCACTCTGCCTAGTATCCAAGAGCCACGAGGAGCCGTCGAATCCACTATTAAGACGATATCCCCAGGTATGAGACTTCTTCTCTCCTGGTTCCATTTTTGCCGTTCCTGAAGCTGACAAACAGAGATCCTATTCACTGCAGCAACACTTAGCCCAACGTCTGGGTTAGTGGTGTCACCCCCTTGCATGGGACCATTAATGACCCAACCCAGCACTGTCTTTATGGCATATGGGCCTCCTCCACAGCTGTAGATGACATCCCAGGGTTCCAGTAACTTGGGAGCATTGCTACCAATCAACAAATCAACATTGGCCTTTATGCAGGGAATCTGAATGGCTGACAGATATGACCACCGTTCTAGGTCATCTTGAATAAAAATATTGTGTGATGTCACAGGCATTTGCCTTTGAGTGAGTACATCTGGTAGTTGGTAATAGCACTCACTGTTAAGACCAGACACTTCAAGACCAGTAAGCGTGTATGTTGGGACGACCTTCTGTTGTCCCATGGTGCGTAGGAGAAAGTTTGCACGTCTTCCTCCAATATTCAGCTCCTGCATCAGACTCTCTGAACAGAAAGTGGCAGAACTACCAGGATCCAAGAAAGCATAAGTATGTATGACCTTGTCTCCCTTGCTGGACTTAACCTTGACAGGCAGTATAGACAGGACACAATCATCCTTTCCGGCCCCTGTATGTCCACAAGTTCCTAGAGAAAGTAATGTACCACTGCTTGGTGGATCCTTGGACTGTTTTGAGTCTGCATGAACTCTTTCCTTCTTAATATGAAGCACAGTGGGATGACCTTTGCCACAGCTTTTGCAAGTAAGGCGCCTTTCGCAGTTCTTGCTCATGTGTCCAGTACACAGGCAGGCAAAGCAAATTCCTTTCTCCTTTAGAAAGTTGATTTTCTCCCAATGCTTCTTCATGGCTAGTTGTGGACACTCCTCCAATGAGTGCTCATGGGAGCAGCATGCACAAACAGTGGGATTACATTTCTCAGTTGTACCTTGTTTCCTTGGAACATGACCATTAGCTCCTTCTTCATCCACATTATCAGCAAGCTTTATTGTTGTGGCAAAGCTATTTCCTCTCACATCTTTTCTGTATGGGTTAGTCGCACTCTTAAAGCCAGTTTTCACAAATGAAGAGTCCTGAATATCATCAAAGACAGAATCTGATAATATCTTGACTTCACGTTCAGTAAAAGTGACAAGATCTGTGAACCGTGCCCTGCGTTTGCATTTCTCCAACACGTCATGTGCAGCGGTCTTCCATCTTTCCCTCAGTTTGAATGGCAGTTTTGACATTACTGTTCTCATGGTGGTTGGTGTATCCAGCTCTTTCATATATTCAAGCTCTCCCATCATGTTACAACAACCATGAAGAAACAAAGAGTAGGCCTGCAATGCCTTCACGTCCTCAGATTTAATTGGAGGCCATGCCAGAGCTTTCTCTGTGTATGCAGAAGCAACTTTAAACTCATCTCCGAAGTGTTCATGTAGAAGATTTTTTGCCAGTGCATAGCCGCATTCAGGAACCATATGCTAACAGCTGCGCACGAGTTCCCTAGGTTGCCCCCTAGTGAACTGCTCCAAAAAGTACAGACAATCAGCTTTGTTGGCCCAGTCTTCCACAACATGCTCAAAAGCACGAATGAAGGCTCTGTATTCAAGAGGATTTCCATCGAACACTGGAATGTCTCTAGCCGGTAGAGACAGTGAGCGCTGCTGTTGGACGAGAGCTGCTGTGATCTCATTCTGTTTCTGCATTATGTGGTAGATGCCTCCAAATGATTCCTCCTTGAGTTGCGGTTGCATAGGTTGTGTGAAATCCAAAGATGGCTGAACATAAGGAAAATTGAGAGCATGTTGCGCTGTTTCATGCACATTAGCCGATATTGATAACCTGTATTGACATGAGCCTCTTGGCTTGGTTTAATTGTGAGTTGTTTACTTGTCTCCTTGGGATGTGCACCCAGTGAGGATGGATCATTCTGTTTTAGTATCAACTCATTTCTGTGCCTTAATGTGTTTCCTGAAGGAGGTTCATACTCCTTTGCCACGGGGTTGAGAGATTTGGAAATGGTTTGCTGTTGAGTTTTCCTTTCCAGAAAGGAATTCATGCCATCTGATGGAGCATTAGATACACTTTTACTGTCTGAAGCTTGGAGAATTGCGAGTTTTGCAGTTGTTGCAGCTATTTCAGCTTCTAACTCAAGCTGTTCTCTTTGTCTCCGTAGCTGTTGTTCCTGTTCCTCCAGCAAATGCTTCCCCTTCAAAGCTGCTGCACGTGCAAGGAGTGCAGCTTTCTCAGCCTCTGCTTTAATGCGTGCAGATGCTGTAGAGCTACTGCTTTTCCTGCTGCCAGCACTCTGTCTGCTTGAGTGCTTGCTGGCAATGTTTGACACACTGTCCTCAGGGAGAACATCATCAATGACCTTATTTTCATCTTTGTCACTGTTTTCAACCTGTGATGAGCTGTTTTTATCATCAATTTTATCACCATTGTTGAAAGCTTGTGTAAACCATTTTTACACATCATTAATGAACTCGTTATTTATCATCATTTTTGCTTTAAACCATGTTTGTTGTCTTTCAAGTTCATCACCATGTAACAAACCCATCAATGAATCATGTAATGCTTTGGCTTCATCACATAAAACAACAAACTTAGCAAAAGTGCATTTGACCTCAGATTCACAATCCCTGTCTGACATCAACTCTCCCACAACCCTTTTTAAGTTACTTGCTTTGTTTAATTTAGCCTTTCTTTTACCTTGTAACCTTTCAAGTTTTTCACAAAGTGCCTTGGTAGTTAATTTAACAACACGTTTTGATTTATCCGACTTGATTTCTCCATTTTCATCTGAGTCTTTAATACACATGACATTTTCATCCAAATCAGCGGCATCAGCGGCATGTCCAACGCGTCATCGTTATTGTTTATATTTGCCATGGCAACAGTCCCGTACGAACACGGAAGCGCAACAAGTCAAGTCAGAGTCAAAGTCGTTTTCAGCCACCAAGCATGGATTTATGCCAGAAAATGTGTGCACACACAGTCAAAAATGGCCAATTTCATTGTGTAGCGCTACTCATACCTCATGAGGAAGAATCAGTGAGAATAGGCGTCCTAACCGGTCCTGCTGCGGCTCCAGATCCGCAGCCGTGCTCCCGGTGCTGGTGTCGGCGAGTCGGCCTCTCCACGCGCTGGAAGATAAACAGTCGGCGTGGCTCGTTATCCCTGGCAGCTGGATGCTCCTTGTCGGCGTCCCTCGCGGCGTCCCTCGTGTCGGCGTGCTCTGTCCTCCCTGGCAACTCCAATATGCGCAGGTGATCCAGCATCGATCACACTCAGGCAACGCGTGACGACAGTTTCAAAGTTCATGGAAGGCAGTTTTTTGACTAATGTAAGTGTCTTTCCACTGTCACTTACTGCAGGTGCGTGTCGGTGCAATGAATTGACGCACGCCAGGCTTGGCTCTCACAAACAATGTCCACACGTTTCCCGTTGCTTTGCTCCATTTTATTTCTTCCATACATTTAAGCACAGAAGGTACAGCACCTTGCTTTGTAGCAATTTGGAAGCCTATTATTTAATACTGCTCCTGTCTGCAGACACCTCAGCCGTGCCTCAGCCATGGTCAAAAAACTGTTTGCCTCTACTCACGCACACCTGGCCTCATTACCCTGGCTGAATAAATGCACTTCCACCGGAAGTTGCCACAGTGCCACACAGTACAAAATGTTTTACAACAAAAATAAACACACACGTAGATAAATGGCTGTAACAATATGTTTATTATATGCTGCTGTTATATGTTGCTATATAAATCGAAATACAATTTGAATAACGGGACAGAACTCACGTGTGCTGTAGCAAATGACCTTTATCCTGTCGTCACAGGGCCAGTCGCGCCATTGTCCGGAGTAGGTAAAGTGTGCAATCACACAGTTCCCATTCTCTACATTGTTATCAAGTTGCCCTTGTAGCCAGTGCCTAAATGAGGAGGTACTTCCATCCAACCACTTCCAGGAGTCTCTGAAGAGGCCGATCCAGACACGTTCTCCTGCAGGTATCAGCTCCTGTACCTTCTGGTTCTCTGTCATGTTTCTCACACTGGTCAGGTCTGTGTAGTTTACTCTGCAGTGGCTCTGGGCCTCAGTCCATGTCATGGATTTGGTGATGAGGATAAATGTCACATTCGACCCTGAAAACAGAGCACAGTGAGGCGCTGTGTAGAGGCACCGTAACATACAGCCTCCCATCCATGCCTCTCTGTGGTACTTTTCAAACCGTTATATAATACTGATAAACTAATGAATATGTAATAATAACAAAGTAAAACATTATCATCTTAACAAATAAAATAAATTAATAACAGTATTGTTTTTTAAATATGGATATTTTTGTCAGCGTTATTACACACACACACACACACACACACAGTTTTCACGTGAACATACAAGTGTCCAGTCTGTCCATATCAGCCCTCTGTGATGCCCAAATAATGAAAACAAAGAGGCAAAGAGAAGCAGAGAAGGAAAACTTCACTAGTTCATATTCTCACCTCTGACATCTGAGCAGACGACCTTAAGGCTGTTACTACACAGGAGGCTGTTCCATAGTCCATCCTCATCCATCGCTGTGCAGTGTTCTTCACTGTTAATATTGCTTGGTTCTCCATCCCTCCATCGTCTGAACTCTGTCTCCCCGTGTTTGTAGAAACTTGTGTTTGACAGTGACCACCTCCAGCTGTGCGTGCCTCTGTACAGTCCAATCCAGAATGCCTAAAAGCAATATTTGACAGTGAGATAAAGAATTAGACCTCGCTCTAGCTTTTGTTCAAGGCAACATTTTTACATAAACTTCCCATTAACAGTCTTGATGCTGCCTGTCAGTCTGATCCTCCACCACTTTATTACAGGATTTTACAGCTGAGAGATTCAATCTGTAAAACTCTTAAAGGACAGGTTCACAAAAATTAAGTCTGTCTTAAAACAACATTCAGGAGCTCATATGAACAGTGAAACAAGTTTTGCCTCCTGTAATCATTCCTGCTGTTCATACTGGACATTAAGAGATCCCCTCATATTGGACTTTCAGTGTAAGTGATGCTGTTGCAGCTCATAATGAAATATCAATCAATCAATCAATCAATCAATCAATTTATTTAAAGTGCAAAATCACCATGGTACATGGTCTCAATACACTTTACAATAAAAACCAAATACAATTAAAGATTTAACAATAAAAACAATAATAAAAGCACAAAAAGACAGTGATAAAACATTTACAAATTAGACTAACCGAAATATTGAGTAAAAAGGTATGTTTTAAGACGGGATTTAAAAATTGCAGTGGAGGTAGCTTCTTTAATAGCTAATGGGAGGCCATTCCACAGCTAAGGAGCACGGTAGGAGAAAGCCCTACAGCCAGCTGACCTTTTATTGACCGACGGGATGACAAGTAGGTGCGAATTAAGAGAGCGAAGAGGACGTGGCGGAAGGTAGGGTGTAAGTAGTTCGGTTAAATACAATGGTGCAAGTCCATTTAGGGCCTTATAAGTTAAAAGAAGAACTTTAAAATTAGCTCTAGCCTGAACAGGCAGCCAGTGAAGTGATGCCAAGACAGGAGTTATGTGGCTATGTCTACTGGTTCTCGTCAAAAGTCTGGCGGCTGAATTCTGCACAAGCTGAAGACTTCTGATAGCACAGCCAGGGAGGCCAGAGAAAAGAGCGTTGCAATAATCCAGTCTAGAGGACACAAGAGCATGAACAACAATCTCAGCGTTTCGGAAAGATAAAACAGGGCGGATTTTGGCTATATTACGGAGATGAAAAAACGCTGTCTTGGTGATTTCCTTGATATGTGGTAGAAAACTGAGTGTCGGATCAAAAATAACTCCTAAGTTTCTAATGCGTGAGCTCTCAGTGATCATACATCCATCTATATTAAGACATAGATCCTCAGACAAGTGCTTATAATTATTAGGCTTAATCACTAACAAGTCAGTCTTTGCAGCATTAAGCATAAGGAAGTTGTGACACATCCAAAGTTTGATTTGGGATACACATGCATACATGGCATACTTGCGTACAAGGTGTACACATAAATTTTGGATTTGGGAGGGGTCATTTGGCTGCAGCGGCATGTATAGCTGCGTATCATCCGCATAGCAGTGGAACTTAATGCCATATTGTGATACGATCTTGCCCAGAGGGAGCATGTAAATACAAAACAACAGAGGGCCAAGGACAGAACCCTGGGGCACACCAGAGATGACAGTAGAACATTCAGAAAAATAATTATTAAAACTAACGCGTTGGGTTCTGCCAGATAAATAAGAATGGAACCATGAGAGTGCCAGCCCATGTACACCAACGCAATGCTAACCGATGTAAAATCACACAGTGATCTACGGTATCGAAAGCCGCACTCAAATCAAGAATTAAAAGTAAGGAAGCTGATCCAGAGTCTGCAGTGATCAGCAGGTCATTGACAACTCTAGTCAGGGCAGTTTCAGTAGAATGACAGGAGCGGAAGCCGGATTGAAAGTTGTCGAAAAGATTATTAGCAGAAAGATGGGCAGTCAGTTGATCAGCAACAATTCTCTCAAGTATTTTGGATAAAAAAGGAAGAGTGGAAACGGGTCGATAATTGGCAAAAACCAGTGGATCACTATTAGATTTTTTAAGGAGCGGTTTAATGATTGCAGATTTATAGGCTACTGGAACAGACCCCTTAGAGAAGGAAGTGTTTATGATGGTGCGTGTGGGGCCACTTAGGATAGGAAAAATAATCTCAATGTACGCGATAACAGTTTTGTAATAACACTGGTGTCATGTAAGATTAGAAGAGTTTCTGGTAACACTACATAATACAGCCTGCGTCCTTAGTGCGTACCTCCTGTTCACTCACCACCTACTTTACCCCAACTTTCACAGACATGCAGTGTAACTCCTGCTCACTTCCTGCACGTATTTCCCCGTGTCTTACAGTATAACTAGGCTGCTTCTTAGAGCGTACCTCCCGTTTACTTACGTCCTACTTTGCCTGGACATTTCCCACCTACTTTCTCCAGTCTTACAGCATAACTTGCGGCCACTTACCATGTAATTCGCAGAACTTAAGGTGTAACTTCCGAATCATTTTAAGTATATTGAATGAAATAGTCTACTGTACAATATAAACAAATGCTTATATATAGCCTACTTAATTGTATGATTTGGAATAAGAATATGTTGAGAAATGGGTATATATTATGGAAATTGGCTCATAATCAATCAATCAATCAATCAATCAATTT
>NW_026081212.1:0-1270 GCF_006386435.1 Epinephelus moara | reverse complement strand
TTTCACATATATTAGTGAAGTCTGGGACACAGTGTCACAGCTCTGTCACTGTGTTTGTACATCTGATGTATCTGCTTCCCAGATTAGCATCCAGATCGTATTATAGTGTGGGCACTACTGTCTCTATACCTGTTGGTACGAGCGCACATGTTGAGGTGTTACCTGCATGTTTGCTGTATGTAACAATGGTGGCTGGCTGAAAAGGTCTTGCATTAAGTGGATAACTGAGGCATGAAATGCAAAATAACCATTTTACACAACACAGATCATCAGAGGAATACTAAATGCCTGAAAAATACTCAGAAGTTTTGTGATGTGGTGTGATTATCACACCATGCAGGTTAATGAGGAAGAGTTTATAAATAAAGTGGGGCTCGGAATGAAAGAGTGAAGAAGTGATGGGAAACTGATCAGACTTGCTCAGTGTGCACAGATATGGTGTAAAATGGCTGATTCAGGAACAACGTTGGTTAAACCTCAAACTGTGCCCATGCTCTTTTGTCCATTAAGTGTAAAACATCAGCATGCATTCCTGAGCAGAGACTAAGTTTCTCTTGTAACCAACTTGAAATGTCTCTTGAAAGTAAAACTATACATTTTATCCATGTTCTAACATTGTAACTGCGCCTAATCCTCGTTTGTTAGTTGAATGATGGTTTTTTTTTTCCACTTTTGTAGGGCACAGTATAAGTGAATTATAATTTCATGTTTTTAATCACTCATTTAACATGGAGTCATACTGCCATCTTGTGACTATAGTTAAGAAGGGTTCCTATAAGGAATCCCATATTAGGCCTATATTTCGAGTTAAAATATAGTTGGATTGATTAATCAACTTGTCTTTATTAAGATGTGTTTTTTAGTATGTTGATGCAGTTGCAGACTAGTTTGTTGTGTTTGTGCACAAAACATTTATACTTGTGTTCCGCTGAGATATGCAGTATGATAATCATATTAAATGTAATTTGATGTTAAGAGCCAATTTTGACCATAATGGGAAGAGTGTGTGTCTATCTCACGTAACATGTTAAAAGTATATAATTTCACAAAATAAAGTTTAATTAAAGTTCATTAAGTTTCCTCCGAAATAAAGTAATGTCTAAACTAAGAGACCCGCCTTACTTGGAACACGCCCCCTCAAGCTGGTGGGATAAAACTATTGAGATCAGCGCATCTCCGCACTTTTCTTTCCTTTTTACTTTTCTTTTTACTTTACACTTTTTCTTTCTGTTGCCATCCCTCCTTCTAGTGATAATCTTTATGCCTGAAC
>NW_026081211.1:0-1231 GCF_006386435.1 Epinephelus moara | reverse complement strand
TGTGGGAGCTGCTGTTGTGGGAGCAGCTGTTGCGGGGTTTACAGTTATGGGAGTTGCTGCTGTGGGAGTCGTTGTATTCGGGAAAATTGTTGTGGTGACAGAGGATTTTGTGGTTGTAGGTGCAGGAGTGGAAATTTTTATGGTTTTTGTCGTAGTTTGATTTTTCGTGGGTTTTGTGGTAGGTGGAGTTGCAATAGTTGTAGTATTAGTAGTAGTAAGGCCAGGAAAACCTAAAAGAACAAGAGTCGGATAATGTGTAAATAATTGCATTACTCCTTATAGCACTAAGTCAAATACACACTTTAAACCTTCATCCCATGACAGGATAGGATAGAAATGTTTTAAATTTTAGTTACCTGGAACCAGCAGAGCATGCAGGTGGCTGATGAGGGGGCATCTGCCCGTTTTGCAGAACTGTCCACTGTTGTCATCCAGGTCCAGAGACCAGATAAAGGCTCCTCCAAAGTTGTTATCTTTCAGATAATTGACCTGAGAGGACAGTGAACAAAACACTTCAACAGCTGAAGCATTGTTGATAAAATATCTGTTTAACTGATTTCTGTACAACCAGTCTTTTTCAAATAATTAAGCAACAGTTTGAATTAAACTGATGATTACCTTGGTATTAAGGCTGTCTTTGTTGTCAAATCCAACCCACTGGTTTTCTGTGATGGCATATGGAACTTTCTGATCGGTGATCAACCGGGGTGTAACCCCCTCAAGATAAAGGCAAATCTGAAAAGAAAGGTCAAATTTCACATGTAGATCTAATGTATTCATTCAAACAGGAATTTTCACACTAAATACAGTAAAAGCCGTCAGCCTGTCACAAGGCTACTGATATAATTAATAACATTCATAGTTTGCAGTTTTACCTCATAAGAGGCCCAGAATCCTTCTTCACCGGTGTAGCAGCCTTCCTCACCAGGACCATTGGCTGGTGCTCCAACAGTACTGGATGCAGAGGAGAGGTTAAATGCTCGCCCGTATGCTGCTAACCCCATGTTTATCTTTTGTGTGGGTGCTCCCTGGTCCCGCCAGTACCGCATGGCATAGTCCTGCAATGTGGAGAAAAATCAACAATTAGAGTGAGCGGTCATCTACAAAGGCTTTTAGGCTTTTTCAATGTGAATCCCTGTACTAACAGTGTTAAAGTAGGTCTTGTTTCCAGTGTCTTGGGATCCCTGATATAAGGGACTGTGATGTCCTGTGACACTTTCCCAGGGGCCGT
>NW_026081210.1:0-3319 GCF_006386435.1 Epinephelus moara | reverse complement strand
CCCCGGAGGGAACACCTGGCGTTAAATCCACTGACCCTTTTATCGCCGTCTGTTCTGGGGCACATTGGATTCATAGCACCTGATAAACCCTCTTATCTCCGTCTGTTCTTGGATCTACGCTCAGAAAACAGCAGTGAGTGGTGGAGGCTCGTTGTGTTTCTGTCTCTGTGATGTCGCGTTGGGAGATTAAAGAACAAACGCGGCGAGGAATGTGGCGCCGCCGATACACAAGAAGCTCAGGATTACAGAGTGAGTGCAGATGACAGTGAGCGCTAAGGGAACGCTACCATTCCATATTCACACGCACAAACTCAGCGTTTGATGCTAACACGCTCAGTCACGATATTTCAACACCCGGATTCCTCCGGTGAACGGCGGCTCCACATGAGCGGGCAGCTGGCATGTGACGGTGGGTTTGTGCAAACTCACACATCGCTCTGGTGCGTGTAGACCCGGTCGAACAGAGCCTCCGGAGCCATCCATTTCACAGGCAGACGACCCTGCAACAACAGACAGGAACAACACACGGCTTCAGTCAGCAGAACTTCTCTGTACACAGCAGACAGTCGGCCTCGTCTCGCCATCGCTGTCCGAGTCCTTCACCTGCAGCTGACCTGTCTCATCATAAGACACTTTAGTTCAGCAGGTGCAAAGTGTTTACGTCTGATTCTGAATAAACTGACTCTGAAGCTTCACCTGCTCAGAAACTCAAATAAACACAAGAAGTTTGTGCTCTAGAGATCACAGAAAATACATGTTTGTTTCTTTTCTTTCACTGGAGTGTAAAAATCTCCTGGAAGGTTGAACTCATCTGAACACTGCTGTGGAATCTGTTCAGGTTATTCTCTCACAGAGCGTCTCAAGTGAAGGATATCGTCCCTGCTCTGACACAACGAGTCAATACTGTGTTCACAGAGCGAGACTCACGTTGGTGGTCTTTTTGTAGTAGTCTATATTGTGCACGTCTCTGGCGAGACCGAAGTCGGCGATCTTCATAACGTTGTCCTCTGTCACAAGGACGTTTCTGGCTGCCAGGTCTCTGTGGATACACTGAGGGGACAGGAACAATGGATCAGACACAACAAACTGCACACACACACACACACACACACACACACACACACACACACACACTCGTACACTGATGCACTGCAGGCCGACAGCTTTCATTTACCATCGTCTGACTTTATCACCTCCAGCACATCCTTCAGACTTACTCCACAATATGAGCTAACCTTAAAGGTGTACTGTGCTGGATTTCACTGAGCAAACAAACAAACAAAAACAACACATTTGGACTCATACAGCAACAATCTCTCTCTCTCTCTCTGTCAGTGTGTACCTATCTACAAAAGCCTGTCGACCCAGCACAGTGACAGTAACAGGTGAGTTAGTAGCTGCACAATCCCAGAGGAAACTAATAAAATTGCAGACACAGCACCAAAACAACCTAAACACGGTGAGGAGAGACGCCGAGTGGACAAAGCTCGTTCCAAATCGAAGGTGAATCAGTGGTTGGCGTTTACTTTCTCCTTCACTGGCGAGCACTGCAGGAGAGGAGCGACGGGGATGAAGAGCGGTGCAGAGTCAGTCTGTTTCCTGTTAGCTTGCTAACGCATCAGCTTCTCTATTAAAACTAATGTAAGGTTCCCACAGTGGTGCAGTGGCTCTCTGTGTGTAGTGTCGGGGGAGGGGCCACGTTTGAATCTTGTGTGACACGTCATTTCTCCACAGTGAAGATTTAAAACCTGATTAACTGTAGTTACAACACTGATCCTATGTGTTAGCTAAGCTATCAGGCTGCACTCACTAATGTTTTATGTTTTACAATAAAAAGTAACGCACCCAAATTCACACATATCACACATATTGTGAAAGGCTGCGATCATGTACCAATGAGCTGACGGCAGTAAACAAGGAAACCGTCCTGAGTGCTTGGATGGGACTTTCCCCTGGAGTCACATGTTCAGATCTGTGTGAACTCTGAGCCATTTTAAGGCTCACCATGTTTCTGTTCCT
Source organism: Epinephelus moara (assembly GCF_006386435.1). NCBI lineage: Eukaryota > Metazoa > Chordata > Actinopteri > Perciformes > Serranidae > Epinephelus > Epinephelus moara. The sequence goes on along the minus strand of NW_026081210.1, from coordinate 1,300 downwards.
GAACCTGACCTTCATAACTTAACGTTAATTACGTAGCTGTATGTTAAGGACCTAACGTCATTCACGGGGAAAAAATTCGTAGGATATCATACGAACTGTTCTGTGAGAATATGTTGAACCTATGGTGCGTTCAATGAGCCCTGGCAGCACAGAATCCAAAAGGCTTCAAATGACGTCACCAGCACATCCAGAATATTATTTACAGTCTGCGCTGTGGACCTGATATCAGCTGGTGCTGCTGACAGTAACTAACTTGGCTACAACTGGTTTACTAACAACATCTTGGTCGACTCAGGTGTGACATCACTCAGGTGTGACATCACTCAGGTGTGACATCACTCAGACATCAGCTCAGACTTCTGACTTGTGAGGTGAGCGGAGGACAGCGCTCAGTCCTCATTCTAATTCTGTCCATAAACCTACAAAATAAACCTTGAAATAACTGAAAAGGTCAAAATATGATTTGATTTCTGTTCAAACTGAGGCTGAAAGAAATGATCTTAAATGATATTTAACTGTCCGACGTGTCAAAACATACTGCCTGATTTCACGATTGTCGAGGTGGGTTAATAATAATGATAATAATAATAATTAGTTGAAGCTGTGAGGACTTTTCCTCCACACAGACACACACACACACACACACACACACACACAGGCTCAGCTCAGTGAAACAACATTAGCATATCAGCGTTAGCGACAGTGTCATGGCGGCTGACCTTCTGCGAGGCGAGGTACTCCATGCCTCGGGCCACCTGGTAGGCACATGACACCAGGTCTTTGAAGGTGAGCTGCTCGTCGGGGATTTTGCAGGTGTCGAAGGAGTAGTCCATGCCTGGTGGCCGCCGCGCCCGCAGGTACTCCCTCAGGTTACCTTTGGAGGCGTATTCCACCAGGACGTACAGAGGACCTGCGAGCAGCAGAGCACACGGTCACTTTCAGGACACAGTTAGTTACCGTGTCGATCGTCTCCGCTGTGATGCAGCGCTGCCTCACCGTCCTGCGTGCACGCTCCCAGCAGGTTGATGATGTTTTTGTGTTTCCCAATCATCTTCATCATCTCCATCTCTGACACCAGGTCTGACAGATCTTTATCCGTGGCGTCATCTGAGACAACAAAAGAGAAGGAAGAACAAACCGTAGTAAACATCCAGAGACAGAAACAGATACACAGAGAGCTGAGTCTGAGGCAAAGAGAACGCAGAGGACACAGAGGACGCAGAGGACGGAGAGGACGCAGAGGACGGAGAGGACGCAGAGGACACAGAGAACGCAGAGGACAGAGAGGACGCAGAGGACA
>NW_026081209.1:0-1804 GCF_006386435.1 Epinephelus moara | reverse complement strand
TTCGAGGTCATGCCCTTTGGCTTAAAAAATGCACTGGCTACCTTCCAAAGGCTAATGGAGCTCATTTTGGGGGAACTTCGAGGGACAATTTGTATGGTTTACCTTGACGATATCATCATTCACTCTTCCTCTCTGGAACAGCACTACCAGGACATACAGGCTGTGTTGGACAAACTAAAGATGGCTGGCCTGACCGTGAACCTGAAAAAGAGCCAGTTTTTCAGAACATCACTCAAGTTCCTCGGCCATGTGGTGTCACTTGACGGAGTGCAGGTGGATGAGGAAAAGACCAAAGCTGTCCAGGCATTTCCCACCCCTCGTAACATCAAGGAGTTGCAAAGATTCCTAGGGATGGTTGGCTGGTATCATCGCTTTGTCCCAAACTTCTCCCAAATAGCAGAACCCCTGAACGCGCTGAAAAGGAAGGGCTGTAAATTCATTTGGACACAGGCTTGCCAAACCGCTTTTGACACTTTAAAAAAACATCTTGCTTCCCCACCTATATTGGGTCATCCAGACTTCCACTTACCGTTCATCGTATACACTGATGCCAGTGATGTGGGTCTTGGAGCTGTGCTGGTTCAACCTGCAGGATTGGGAACGGAAAGTGTCATCGCGTTTGCCAGTCGTACACTCAGTTCTGCCGAAAGACATTATTCTACCACCGAACAGGAGTGTTTGGCTGTTGTTTGGGCCCTGGAAAAGTGGAGGTACTACCTGGAGGGAAGGCCATTCACGGTTGTCACAGATCACTCATCCTTGGTCTGGGTCTTCAAAACGCCAAAACCAAGCACTCGACTGATAAGGTGGGCACTCAGACTACAGGAATTCACATTCATGATGGAATATCGCAAGGGCAAGTATAACACTGTCCCTGATGCCTTGTCCAGAGCTCCTGTGGAGACAGACAACTGCCAATTAACCGCTTGTGCCGCAGTCCAACCTGCAAAGAGGGAAATGTTGAAAGATCTGCAAATATTGGATGAAACAATTTGGAAAGCTCAGCAAGCCGACCCGGAGATTCTGAAATTGTATGAATCCATTGTTGAAACTGGAGAACCACGCACCAACCCTTCCACACATTTCACCATCTTGGAGGACAAGGTGTATCGTGTTGTCCAGCTCCTCCATAAAACCTTGTATCAGGTGTACATTCCATCATCCTTAAGTCCTCAGCTGCTCTCTCTCTTCCACGACCATCCACTGGCTGGCCACCTGGGAAGATACAAAACATACAAAAGATTGCAGGCACTGGCATACTGGCCCAGAATGAGTTTGGAGGTGAAAACCTATGTCCAATGCTGCCAAACCTGTGAATTACACAAGCCGGAGATTCGCAGACCTCTTGGGAAGCTGCAGCAAACCATGGTCAGTCAGCCGTGGTAAATGTTGGGGGTGGATATCATGGGGCCGTTTCCTCAAAGTTCAAATGGGAACCTGTATCTGTTGGTGTTTGTGGACTATTATTCACGTTGGGTGGAATTATTCCCTCTAAGACAGGCCACTGCCGAAACAGTCTCCTTGGTGCTGAACAGAGAGATACTCACCCGTTGGGGAGTGCCAGACTACATTCTGTCTGACCAAGGATCACAGTTTGTGTCATCTGTGTTCGGACAGACCTGCAAGAAGTGGAATCTCAGTCAATGGAAGACCACCCCATATCATCCACAAACCAACCTAACAGAACGTGTCAACCGAAATCTCAAGGCCATGATTGCTGCCTATGTGGAAGGAAACCACAAAACATGGGACAAGTATCTGCCTGAGTTTCGTTTTGCGCTCAACAGCTCTGTACATGAGTCCA
>NW_026081208.1:0-1303 GCF_006386435.1 Epinephelus moara | reverse complement strand
TATACCTTGTCCTTTTAATAAACAAACTAAATAGCCTTATGTTACAGGCTGAGCCTGATGCGTGTGGCTTGTGTGTGTGGAGTTGTGTATGTGTGTAGTTGATGTTGGAGCAGGGCTCGACAGTGCGAACGTTTCACTCGCATTTGCAACTAAAAATAGGTGTGTGCGAACTGTAAAAAATATTTAGGGGCACGTGTGCACATAAAAAAAATCAGCCGAAACAGCCTATATTTTTGTCAATAAAAAAATATATTAATCTAACCGCAAATGTTGGAGGAACTCCAGCCGCCTTCCCTCTTCCCCGTGTGACACGGTTAAGAACCACACCGCCCGCGGAAGCACCACGAATAGCCTCGAAGCGCCGAGAAGTGAAGCCAGTTTCCTTTCGGCGCCCATGTTAACCGATTGTGTCATCCACACCGGCCGCACCATGCAGCTCCGCCGCCGGCCCTGCAGCGATCATTTCGGCGTCTGGTCTATTTTCTGCGCGAGCCGCGAGCTAATGTGTCAAGCTGGGTAGTTACCCATGATGGAAAAACAGCCCCAAATGTGACGGAGACAACAGCTGGGAGCAGAACTGCTTGTCGACCAGCGTGGAGAAATGCGCGTCTGATGTGAACGGAAGTGCTCTGGCTCGCGGGAGAATTTCGGTGCGCTGCGCTTCACAGGCAGGGCAGGCCCTGGCGTTATGGCCGGTTTTCCAAGCCACTGTCGGCACAGTGAATAGGCCTATAGTCCCACTGTCGGCAGCGTGGAAATAAGTCAAAGTGTGGAGCAGACGGACCGGGAAAAGCGGCGGACCTCCGGGGAGGCCTGCTCCGTTCTCCCCACAGTTAGGGACCGTTCGCCACGGTACCGCTGCTGGGCAGGGTGGAAATAAGTCCTGCAGAGTTTCAGAGGACCTGGAGAATGTTTTAGGATAGTAATAACATCAGTGTTTCCGCTACATTCATTATTATTGCCGTCGCTGCTGCTCCTTCAAAACATTTTTGCAAATGCACCACCACTCGGAGACATCTGTGCACTTGCACAGCGCAGCAGCCAGTATAGTGAGGAGAGCAGCGGTGAGGGGAGTGGGGAGTGGGGGAAGGCTCCTATTTAGGGATGCACCGAATATATTTGGCCGAATATTGCAAAAAAAACACACATTCGGTATTCGGTGGAATAAGTGAAAAGCAAGGCCGAATAATAGCGCCGTGTTTTGATAACACAATCAAACAGCGTGCGGTGACGGATGGAGTAAAATGTCGGCAGTGAGGCGATAAACAATAACGGCGAATCCCGCCGGTTGTGGGTTGAACGG
>NW_026081207.1:869-1025 GCF_006386435.1 Epinephelus moara | reverse complement strand
TTAGTCAAACAAAGTTGCCTGAGAGATATGGGACTCATGAACAATCTTTATCACTTTTATGACTTTGGTGCATTAAACTTTGGTCAGTATGTTTGCAGGAGGGCGGGGCTGTGCCACACACACACACACACACACACACACACACACACACACACA
>NW_026081207.1:0-783 GCF_006386435.1 Epinephelus moara | reverse complement strand
CACACACACACACACACACACACACACACACACACACACACACAGGTCCAGGTGTGTCCAAAGTCCCAGGGAGCTGTCTCAGCTCGCAGCTTATCATTCCTAATATAAATATACGTGGTCCACCTGTTTAATCAACCAAGGCCACTCTACATTCTCTCTGTTCACCTCACAGTGGCAGGACTATCATACAGTTTGTAGACATGCACCAAGCAAGGAAAATATAAAAGAAGCAAAGGTCATGATGTCAGTGACAGCGTTCAATGAGCCAGACTTTGGTGTCAGTTCTACCGAGCGGGCACTGCAAATTAGGGGTGGCGGGAAAAAAATGATATTCTGCATGGCGATATTGTGTCTATACACAGACGCCAAGTATCTATCTTTTATTATGTGCATCAAACAGAGAAGTAGAGAGAGAGCTGCTACCTTCATCCTGACCTGCTGCAGACAGACAGACAGACAGTAGTTTGTTTGTTCCTCTTTGGATTTCATGTGTAAATCTTACATGTCTTTCCTAATCCACTCTGCTAAAACACCATGCTAAGTTTCTATGCTTTATGCTAATGATCATGTCATGTTGATGACAGCAGTGGTCTGTGTTCATGTGATTGATGCTGACTTTAATACAGTACATTGTAAGTTGTGAGTGATGTTGTTGTCCACCTTTTAGAGTGGCTAATGTGTCCAAATATTGTGTTAAGATCATGTTCTGGCAGACATTTTATTGAGTGTAGTAATTATGGGCTGCATCATCAAAGAAAAACTTCAAATGTCCTCACAAGTCTG
>NW_026081206.1:0-1585 GCF_006386435.1 Epinephelus moara | reverse complement strand
GTGTCCCAGTTCCTAGGGAAAGATTTCAGCCCCTACCCCTCGTTGCTTCATTTCGAGGGCCAAGGGGTAGTGGTCATGGGCAAGGGCTAGGGGTAGGGACAAGGGGGGGGGGTATTGGGATTGGGCCTAACTGTGTCAGCCCCTTGCAGTGATGCGTCAGCGGCGCCGCCATATTGGAGAGGTCAAGACTCAGCTGTAAACAAAATAATTGGCGTTATGAAGAATAAAACAAAGTCATGTGAACACAATGATTCAGTGTCTTTGTCCACTATCGGCCTAATCTGACAGATGCAGGAATTCTTAATTAAGTTTCTGTGATTATTTTGTTTGGCTCCAGAGCCGGACGGCATCTTTATATCTTTACTCTCATGATCAACAGAAACCCTCAGTCTTACAGGCCTTCCTCCAAATGTGCCATATTAAGATTGAGGTAAAAGATGCATTGAGTAAATAACTTTAAGGGGTAAAAATAAAATAGAAGTTTAGTTTTATCCTTAAAATTTTGTGAAAGACTGTGATTAAAGATTAAGAGATTTGAATGACTTAATTTAAGCTTATTTATTTCAGGGTATTATCTTACTGCTTTATAAAGTTTGTTCTCCTGATAAAATAATATACATCATTTTTTGTCAGCAAACGTTCAGTCGTCTAATTCTGGTTGAAGAGAGCTGTGCCTGCAAAATAGGTGCAAAATTCTGTATTAAAAAAAGGAGAGACTTAAAAGAAGACAGTGACTCAGACAGCCGTATGTCCTCAGGCAGATCAGGATTGGCAAGATATTCTTTAGCTGCACGACATGTCTTGTGTTCTGTCGGCCATCTTGGTTTTCAGAGATTTGTGTTGCACCGACAACACCTGGCCAGTGGGTGGCAGCGTATGGCATGATGCACAAGGGTCCACTGTAGTGACTTAAATGCAACTACGACATCAAGACTTGTTTTTTAAATAGCTGCCCACTGCAGTGACCACGATGTGACAAATGAGTCCGTTTGGTAAGAAGCCGTTTTCTCTTTCTGTCCATCTCCCAGATTAACCAGCTGGACGCCCAATCAGGTCAGAGAATTGAGTCTGTGGGGTCGCTGTCGGTGATGAAGAGCAGACTTCTGAAGGACTCCAATGTGGAAACTATCCACAAGTCCAAGGACACCACTGTGGCAGCGCAGCAGAGAGAAGACATGTTCCCTGATGTGAGTGACTCTCTGTGCTGGACTGTGAAGGTTTTACAGGGTCTAGAAATAATTTCCACCAAAGAATTTGCCGTAATTTGTACAAAACAAACATGACGCCATCTTTTCTGGAACGACGCACACATTTGAGTTTTAATTCATTCTTGGTTTTCTTTCTCAGGTGAACACAGTCCAGTTGATCCTAGAGGAGGAAGGATCCAGCTCATCCCCAGCAACCATCTCCAAGGTCCCAGGTACTTCCCTCTCTTCATCTGCATCCTCATCATCATCCATCCCCTCCTCCTCTTCCGCCTCCTCCTCCTCCTCCTCCACCTCCTCCTCCTCCTCCACCTCCACGTCATCTAAATCCATCACTGAGCTTGGAGGCGGCGATTTTTCAAGTCTGGGCGGAGTGTCAA
>NW_026081205.1:0-3590 GCF_006386435.1 Epinephelus moara | reverse complement strand
CCACAAATATTTTGGCATTATTTAAGCCAATCACTTTCTTGAGTTTCTGATCAGTTTGTAAATCAGTAGAATAAATCAGTAACAGCAGCACAACTTCTTTCAGTTCAGTGCCTGATCAGGATGTGGAACTGCCGTGGCCAAGCTAACCATCTGCTGCAGTCACATTTGGTAAACATGGAAAAAGAGAAATGCAAATACAGAGGCCTTCTCAGAATAATGAAAACTATTTGGATTATAATAGAAATTGAACGTAGGACAGTTTAGTGTTCTAAATTCATAAATGCTTCATTTTGTGGTTGTTGTACAATAGTGTTTTAAGACTTAACATTCGCATAGTGTAGATTTATTTGAATAAAGCCCAGATGTTGTGACAGGCAGAGGACGGAGAGAGAATTGCTTTGTCCATCTCTTATCAACCTGCCTCAAACTTGAAAACACAATTATCTCAAGCTGACCTTAACAATCTCATTCTTGTTCTCAGTGTCATCTGTTTTTTTTTTTTTTTTTTACTTTTTTCCAGTCATTTCAATGACACGTTATGTTGTACATGATTATACAAGAAGTCTCAAAAATTGTGTGAATGAGGGGTGAGGGGGGGGGGTGAGTCCATGAGTNAGTGGGGGGGGGGGGGGGGGGGGTGAGTCCATGAGTCGCTATTTATTTATAAGTTTATATTAATACTGATATTTTTAGTCAGTGACTAAATAACTGCGACGCTGCCTTGGCAGCATGATAAATATTTTTTTGTAAAGAAAGCCGCCTTTATTTACAAAGGCCAACACCCCAAACTTATACTGTACCTTTTTATGGCCCGCACCTGTGTGTTAGTCAGTGTTGTCCTGTCTGAATAGATCTTCTTGTCTTGGTTTCTTACACGGCTGTTTGCCAAGTGCATCACAAGAGAAAGCCACCCCGACCCACGAGGTCCGAGGTCAGCTACCTAACAACCTCAACAAACAGCGAAGGTGAACAAAAACACTCTTCACAACCGAACACATTGGACAACGTCTGGAGTCGAAGGAGAAACTGTGCTTTTTGGTGTTTTATGGTGTCAGTTTGAGAATGATAGTGAGTGGTAGTGATCTTCCTGCTGTGACAATAATGTACAATTTCAACAAGTGGATATTATATCGTGTCTTGATTGCAAAATGCATAATTTATTCGATCAACTCTATCTACATTTGAAGTACCTTGTTCTGCCATCAAGACAATCTCTGGACATTTGGGACATTTATTTACCCTGAGGGTGGCTCTGTACCGCAACTCATCCTGAACAAGAGATATTTGTTTTACTTCGAAATAAGTTTCATCTGAAGCCAATTAGGAGTTCAGTCTGTGATTGTCAACATTGTTTAGCCACCACACGAGCTTAGTGAGTGTTTCTGCACAGGCTAATTAAGAGACATTACTGTTCATTAATGTCAAGTTCACCTTGCCTCTCTGTCGGATGTGTCCATTATAACTGCTATCACTCCTTCCCTCTCAAATCTACACTGTTTCTGGGGTGGGGTTGTAAAGGACAATTTTGTTTTATTCTTTTTTCACTGGCTGGCTTCTGCTGCCACCTTTTAACTTATAGTGCCACCGTGCTCAGAACAACTACTTCACACAATACATATTATGATGTAAGCTCAATGACAGTTTTGGAAAAAGGTGAATTAAATAAGTGTAACTCAATGTGGAAGTCCTATTTTGTAACAAAATGATTAACAAATGAAGAGGATGTACATAGGTATTTTGTATTGAAATATTGTTTAAAAGGTATTGTACATGTAAATACAGATGTGGTTAAAAATGACATTGAATTATTAAGAGTTTTTGAAGTGTCAGTAACTGGGCACAAAGAGTGAATTGATGGTGTTTATTGATCTAAGTACATAACCTGTTTCAGTGTTTTTGGACAGCTGTGACAGCGACCTTGTCCTATTTGCCTCTCAGAGAAAAATCACATGCCAGATTGTTGTTGTTCTTGCTGGAATGTATTGTCGAGCAACTGTTGCACAAATTTCTCTGAACTGACGTTTTCCCCGTTATTTTGTTCCGGGGAGGCTCTGTGTGCCTTAGCTGACTTTTAGAACCTTCTCTGTCCATTAAAGAAAAACCTTTATTTTGTTATTTGTTTTGATCTTATGTGAAGAATACCATGAGTTTGTCGAGTGATTCACTGGTACTGCAACACCAAAAAGATGTCTGCTGTTGTATATATCATCAGGCCTTCTGTCTTTATCAGCTTTTTTTTTTTCTTCCCTTTGGGGGATTTGTTTTGTTGTACTTGACTGGCTTGTCTTACTTTTCTCTGACTGCTTTTTGGAAATAAAATTCTATGGAAAAACAGCTCATGTGGACTCAACATTAAGCCTGCTGAAGCATCTTTCCACCAGTACTCTGCTGTTGCTCATCAAATACTAGTTGCTTATCAAATATAGTCCAAGTCCATTTAACTGGGGAATTAAATGCATTTAATACAACATTTTTTTATTAACTCAGAGGTAAACAAATGTAAATAGATTTAGAATTTTATAACACTCTGTACCATGACAATATTTAATGACATTTTTCATGACATACTATATTATGATATTTTTGAATAACTTTTTGTATGGCATACAATACTCTTGATATTTTTTTATGAGATTTTTATAACACACTTTACCATGACATTTTAATGAGATTTTTCATGACATACTATACTATATTTTTTCTGAGATTTCAAGGACATGCTATACTATAACATTTTTTCATGATTTTTGACAACATGCTATACTATGACATTTTTTCATGATTTTTGACAACATGCTTTACTATGACATTTTTTCATGATTTTTGATGATGTGCTATACTATGACGTTTTTTTTCATGATTTTTGACAACATGCTATACTATGACGTTTTTTCATGGTTTTTGACGACATACTATACTATGACATTTTTTCATGTTTTTTGACGACATGCTATACTATGACATTTTTTCATGATTTTTGACGACATACTATGACATTTTTTCATGTTTTTTGACAACATGTTATACTATAACGTTTTTCATTATTTTTGACGACATGCTACACTATGATATTTTTTCATGATTTATTATGACAAACTCTACTATCACATTTTTTCATGGTTTTTGACAACATACTATACTATGACATTTTTTCATGATTATTGACGACATGCTATACTATGGCGTTTTTTCATGATTTTTAACGACATACTATACTATGACATTTTTTCATGATTTTTGACAACATGCTATACTATGACGTTTTTTCATGATTTTTAACGACATACTATACTATGACATTTTTTCATGATTTATTATGACAAACTATACTATGACATTTTTTCATGATTTTTGACGACATACTATGACATTTTTTCATGTTTTTTGACAACATGTTATACTATAACGTTTTTCATTATTTTTGACGACATGCTACACTATGATATTTTTTCATGATTTATTATGACATGCTATACTATGACATTTTTTCGTGGCTTTTGACGACATACTATACTATGACATTTTTTCATGATTATTGACGACATGCTATACTATGACATTTTTTCATGATTTTTGACAACATGCTATAC
>NW_026081204.1:0-1000 GCF_006386435.1 Epinephelus moara | reverse complement strand
TATTTACCCAGGCAGTTTTTGTTTCGTTAGCTCTTATTATTTTTCAATTATTTTATTATGCTGTTGTAACTGACATGCCAATGTCACAAACATTGTTTTAATAAGGATTCAAATGGAAAAAAAACATAGGTGTTGTGAAATCTGACTGCAGGATGGAATAGGAACAGGCCTCCTGCAGTAACGTGATACTGCACCTTCAGGACCTCCTTGTGATTGTGTGAAGCTGTTAGCATGTACTGTGTGCTGCATGTACTCTGATTTGGGTACATTGTGTGCTGCAGTTTTTATGGTTTGTTTTGACCCTAAACATAAGTATTTGTGGCTCAGTGTATTTTTCCATTGACAGACTCTTACCACCGTTTTCCGACTTTATACAGTCTGCATGGTTGCATGCATGCATGAGTGCAAACATCAGGATGCCACAATCATCCAAAGCCACATTTAAAGAGGAAAATCCTGACTGGCAATGCAGGAATGGCCATCAGTGTCACACACAGCCCGACACCCTCTTCCTGTCTTAATTTTAGAATTAAAGACTGTTTGGCGTAGTCAGTGGTGCGGATCACTCTTTCAGGGGACGCTAGTAATGTTTATTCATCCGTACATACAGTCAGCTGTATATAGCTGTGGAATATTGACTTCATCTCTGAGTGCTGGGAACGGGACAACTAATCTCCTGTGTGGGGTCACTCTTGCATGTCGTCCTTGGCCTGTACATTGGGGTGTTGGGATCTTGGGGTTACCAAAACAGGCAGCTGACAAGGAGCCATGAGGGGAAGGGTTAAGATGGAGAGTGAGCTGCTCTTGTCAATAGCTATAAAGCCTAATACCTAGTACACACTGCATGACTTTAACACAGATTTTCCGCTCAACAAAGGTTTTTGGAGTTCCCTGACAAAAGCCTCAGATCAGAGGCAATCAGCATTGACTGGACGCTCACAAATGGGTGCTTGAATGTTATGTGTGAACTGTTCAAAGACACAAGCTTAGAGGCTCCCCA
>NW_026081203.1:0-4462 GCF_006386435.1 Epinephelus moara | reverse complement strand
CTGTAACGTACTGTAACGTACTGTAAGGTAAGGTAACGTACTGTAACATAAGGTAAAGCCATGATGAAGACACAAACAACCTCCTGTGGCCGTCACAGGGAAATCCTGGCATAATTCTGGCAAAATACTGCGTTTGCACGGCACGTGAGGAAAATACTTTGTCATGCTCAGGCTGTAACTTTCTTCCTCCCCCTGCTGTTCACTCCTCGCACTCATGCTCACACTCCGTCTCCGGCGGTCAGTGTTTGGGGGTGTCAATCGAGTCAACAGCTGATTCACAATCAACCAATAGCACAGCTACACACCTTCTCCGTCAGCCTATCATCTCACTGCTCCTCATGTTAAACCCGGCTCTTTCTCTGCCCACAGTCCTTTCATGCTGCAGCTGTGTGCGCCCTCCACCTCCCCATCACTGCCTCGTCTTCTCAGATTCATCGGCCTCAGAGTCATCAGCCACCACCTCCACCTCCACCAGTGTCTGGAGTCCCCACACAGAGTTTAAAGCCTGCGAATCTGCACCAGTCTGTTAGAGCTGAACTGTTGGATGAGAGGTAAATGGTAAATGGTAAATGGACCTGTATTTGTATAGCGCCTTTCTAGTCATCTAGTGACCACTCAAACCGCTTCTTACACTACGAGTCACGTTCACCCATTCACACACACATTCATACACTTGTGGCCGAGGCTACCATACAAGGTGTCACCTGCTACTCAGTTTTAACACACACTGATGGAACAGCCATCAGGAGCAGTTTGGGGTTCAATATCTTGCTCAAGGATACTTCGACATGCAGCCTGGAGGAGCCCGGGACCGAACCACTAATCTTCCGATTGGTGGACGACCCGCTCTACCTCTGAGCCACAGCCGAGAGGTGGACGACTCCAAGAAACTCAAGCAAGTCCAGTTGCCTACGATATAGCACCCTGGTCTAACTCGACCTCTTCCCTCTGTGATCCACAACTTTTGAACCCAAAATGATTTAAAACCAGTTTATATTCCCAGAACACACACAGAGATGTTCCTGGTCCTGTCGGACATTTCCAACATTGATTATCAGCCAGTACACTGATCCTGACTGATCCTGACTGATCCTGACCCATCCTGACTGATCCTGACTGATCTTGACTGATCCTGACCCATCCTGACTGATCCTGACTGATCCTGATCCTGGCTGATCCTGGCTGATCCTGACTGATCCTGACCCATCCTGACCCATCCTGACTGATCCTGACTGATCCTGACCGATCCTGACCCATCCTGACTGATCCTGACCCATCCTGACCCATCCTGACTGATCTTGACTGATCCTGACTGATTCTGACTGATCCTGACTGATCCTGACTGATCCTGATTGATCTTGACTGATCCTGACTGATTCTGACTGATCCTGACTGATCCTGGCTGATCCTGACTGATCCTGGCTGATCCTGACTGATCCTGACCCATCCTGACCCATCCTGGCTGATCGTGTGGAGTTCAGATGGAGGAAACTACAACCTCCGAGTTCATTCAGACTAAGTGAATTTCCCGCTCGTCTCCTGGGACATATTTAACGGTTTAACCCTTTTAAACCTGGAATGACATCACTTTTTTCGTGCTGCTTTTAGACACCTCTCGCAGTATTTAACCCTTTAAACTCTGAGCCTTAGAAAACTGTTGCCATTTATTTAAAAAAATGGCAACAAGCAACTTAATGTCCGTCAACTTGCAAAAAAAAAAAATTACTAGATTTACAATTATTTACTTGTTAGGGGAAAAACTATATTTATAATTATCACTGTTTTATATTTGAAATGATGTCACAGAATTATTATTATTTTTAGGCTCTTTTTTTGAGTTGTTTACTTGTTTTTTTTTTTTAATTTTATTTTCTTTGTTCCTTTTAATTTTTTTTGTTACAAATTTTCTTGTTTTTAATTTTATCTTTTTACTAATTTGTTACTAATGTTTTTGGTCTTTCCTTCTTTCATTGCTCGCTGCCTTCTTCTCGTCTTCTCGTGTTTAAAAAAAGGGAAAAAAAATGAAGCCAGTAGAAAAAACAGAAAAGTTATTTACTATTCTAAAACTGTTTTTTTTTTGTTTTTTTTTTAATTTTTTTAATCACATCAGTGGAAAATTTTTATTTCAGTCCGGTGTATTGAAACAAAAAAGCCTGCATTACATTAAACACTGAAATCCTTACTTTTTTTAATTTTCACTTTTAATTAATTAATTTCAAACTTTCACAAACCAAAATATCAGAAAAATATCAGACAGACACAGGAAGGTTTTTTCTTCCTGTTCATTTTGTTTTTACAGATTTTCTCTGGACTGTTTGATCTGTTGGAACTGATTTATTATTCTATTTATTATATATTTATTATTTTTGTTGTCTTTGTGGACTGACAGGAGACGAACCTTTTGTCTCCAGAGGACACTGGACTCTGTCTGCAGTCTGACATCAGCGTACAGAGCTTTGTGTCACATCCGTCGAGCTGTTTCCTAAATAAAGTTGTGCTGAATGTGCCGACACACACAGAGGTGTTTCTTCTCTGGGGGGCGGGGCTTAAAGGACTCTGAGGGGGTGGGGCCGGGGATAAAGCCGATCAACAGCCGGCTGAATCTGGACTTTTATTTTTATCCTTCTCAGAAACCTCCTCTTTTTAAACTCGTGTCGACGTGTCGAGTTCAAACTCACCACCTGGTGTCTCTGAGTCGTCTTGAAGAACGTCTCTCTGTTGTCGTGCCCCAGAAACCTGCAGACAGGAAACAGGAAACAGAACCGATCTTATTAACCACTGCCACATCATCACACCACTTCCTCCGATTGTTTCCTTGCTTTCACCCGTCATCCTGTAACTGAGGGTGCGGCGAATACACGTAACTCACACGTCACCTCCATCCGGCCCCGAAGGTCCAGACACAACAAACGACCGCAGAATACGACAGCGATCAGAGCTGACTGCTGCGTTGTCAGTCCTCTGTGTTCGTGATGCAAAAAGGGATACAGGAAGAGCGTGTTGATGCTAGTTAGCCAGTTAGCACGTTAACAACACAATCACGGTACTTCCTTATGAACAGCATCTCATCTTGTCCCTGTTGCTAAAGTTGGTCAACTTTGTTGCCACATCAAACTACAAACATTATTAAGCATAAATAAAGTTTGAACCATAAACTGAGATCAGGTTTTGGACCTCGTCCACCTCTGTCTTAGCATCAGCTGCAGACTGACTCAGCACAGATGGCAGCCATCTTGTTTTTACATGGATCAGTGTGCTGTGGTCTCACTGTCACCAGAAGGGACAGAAAGTGTCCCACCTGGTGGAGGACAACAGGTCTGAGTGAAGCAGAATGAAGTGTAAGGTCAAGTAAACCCAAAATGTGACGTCCTCTTATGAGGACACATGGGAGGGGTCACAGCAGTTAAAGCCCCGCCTTCACCTGCACGCTGTGGGGACACATGCCCATAAATGTCCTGATGACATGCAAGCGGTCACCCTGGTGTGTGGCACCTGGTGCAGTATGATGCACTGCTGGACGGCGTCTGTTTGAAACGCTGCCGTACTGACACAATATAAAGAGCTGGACAGTCCCTACAGGGCGGGACAGGAGGTGGACGGATCCAACAAACCCTGGACTTTCACCCTGGAGTCTGCTGTTCACTTCCTGTTTAAATGCAGAGACAAACTATGATGTTTTTTTCTAAACTGAACCACTTGATTTTGTTGACATCGCAGCGTCCCAGCAGACGCAGGAGGATATCTACTGTGTAATATGTGGACATGAACGTCCACTGACAAAGCGACGATACGTGAGGAGCTGAGGTGAGGACGTGTTGGACACTTTAACTGTCTCAGACGTTTGACCTTTGTGTTCTGACCTCTGCAGCTTGTTGGTCCTGAACTGACAGGTGTAGTAGTCGGGGGGGGTGTTGGGGACGTCCTGAGACAGAGGGTTGGAGAGGGACAGCTGGGACAGAACCTGCGCCGACCAGTTGGTGATGGGAGCGTTGACCTCCTGCAGGAGGACAGAGGACACGCTGTGAGGACACACTTGATGATGATGATGATGATGATGATGATGACGACATGTTCTACCTGCAGAGGGACCCTGAGACTGATCTCCTCAGCGTAGTAACAGAGGACGCTCCATGGAGCACTGAGGAGGACAAAACAGATCTTCTCCTTCGTGCGGAGGACCTCCTTCTGTAGAGACACAGAGACACTTTGTCTGTTACCACCTGTGGAGCAGCGGCCATTTTATCAACATAACTATGACAAACAATCTTCATCGATGACCTTTAAGGCCGCGGCAGAGACGAGACACTGACGAGCTGAAATGTTTCAGTTTTGTAGACGAGACGAGGACGGACTAAAATGTCAGTGGAGGACTGTTGGACACTCAAACTTATTTTGCTTTGTTGTTCATTATGTGTGTATGTTCACACAAGTTATTGTGTTTTATTTTATTTTGTATTGTTTT
>NW_026081202.1:1580-2540 GCF_006386435.1 Epinephelus moara | reverse complement strand
TCGTGTCCATCATGAAGGGTCTTTTGAACTTTTTCACTGAAAACCAAATTAATTTTTTGGAAATTCCTATAAAATACAAAGTGTGTTTTTGTGAGTGTTTGAGTGTGTGTGTGTGGGCGGGTGGGGGTATTATACCTTTCTATGTTGCTCACTGTTTTCTGTCTGTGAGAGGGAGGTGGAAATCACTGTTGAATCCAAAATGAATATGCGTTAGTTAGAATGATCCACAACAGTTGGTATGAGAAACTGACCCGTTTATTGTTAACAGGGTTAAATAAACAAACTTTAAACTTGAACATTAACATTAAATAAAAAATATAGCTGGTTTCCTTTGGCTGCTTTGGCCCCTTAATAAATAGAAAATAAATCAACACAAGAAATCTTTAAAATGTCTAACATTGAAATTAAAATATCAGCAAGACTCCACATACTTGTGCTTTGGCTCCCTAATAAATAAAAAATAGATTAACACCTCAAAACATTGTTGACATTTAACAAACAATGCAGCCTTTCCTTTTCAGTTATTTTAGTAGTGTCAGTGCCAGCCTGGTGCTGCTGCTTCCTGGGACCAACAGAGGGGGCAAAAAACCACACACAATATTGTACAACTGTTTAAACAAGCAATAGTCCATCCATGGCTCCAATTTCACTAATTGTGCCTAAAACAATGCCATCAGTGCTCTTTACTTAAACAGTAAGAGTGTAAACCAAATAAAAATATCACTCTCAAAAAAACAGAACAGAAAGCAAATAGTCAGTTAAAGGGAAATTTCGGTTTATTTCAACCCGTCTCCTATCGTCCTAAATTTGTTTCAAGTGACTAGTGACATAGAAATAATAGTTAGCATGTTAGCCGTTAGCCTAGATACAGCCGGGGCGCATAGTAGCGTCAGACCTGTTAAAACATAAGTGAACGGGTATACTTCAAGTGCAAAGTTAGTCCACTAAACAAGCTTTTTT
>NW_026081202.1:0-820 GCF_006386435.1 Epinephelus moara | reverse complement strand
TGCCCGTTCTCTTACGTTTTAACAGGTCTGACGCTACTATGCGCCCCGGCTGTATCTAGGCTAACGGCCAACATGCTAACTATTATTTCTATGTCACTAGTCACTTGAAACAAATTTAGGACGATAGGAGACGCGATAAAATGAACCAAAATTTCCCTTTAACTAAATTGACCGCTACTCTTCCTACCCTTCCCTCCGTGTGTGTCTGCATGCTGGCCTGGTGGATTGATAGTGAGTGCTGGAGCGGATGGCTGGAATGGACTGCTTGAATCACGGAGCGCTGGGCTGGCCGGAAAACCTGGATTGGACTCCGTGAAAAACTGGATCGGAGTTCTGGGATCGGCATTTTTCCATGCAGTCCGATCCGATGCACGTTTTTTGCTAATATCGGCGGCCGATACCGATCCGAATATCGGATTGGGACATCCCTATTAATTATGTTAAATAATGTGACTTAATTTACATGAAATCACCTTGTGGGACACCATTCCCAAGAGGGGAAAAATGGTAGCCAATTACTGATATCAGTCTCTAAATGTTCACTAAACTATCAATTTGGAATTTTGATTAATAATTAAATTAAATTAATAACCATAACCACATTAATAGTAAAGCCTGAAGGATTTTGGGGTTCTTGACATAGCAGAGGTTGACTATTCATTCACTCTTATGCAACATTAAACAGACAGCAGGTATGATTCCAAAAATATATTTATTCAAAAAGGAAGCAAAGCAAAAAAACACAAATTCTAACTAACTATATACTGTACGTGTGAGTGTGTGAGTGTGTGAGTGTGTGAGTGAGTGAGTGAGTGTGTGA
>NW_026081201.1:0-1578 GCF_006386435.1 Epinephelus moara | reverse complement strand
TTTATTTTAGGCAAAATCTTCAACTTTTTACTGAATTCAGAAGCCCATTACTCTGTCTCTGTATCACCTAGAGTGTTTCTGTAGTCAGAGCGGTTCAGACGCTACAGTCATTTTAATTTGGGTATGTCATTTTAGGTGTTTTCGCAACAAAATGGGGGTGGAGTGCAAGTGGTTAATCTGTGTGTTAATTAGTCTAGTGTGCGACATCCGTCTATAAGTTGCACATGCTAAGCTAAATCAGTCTGTGAGATGAATGAAATGACCGCAGTAGCACACGTACAATACTGTGGGCCTTTTCCACTGTCACTTTTGGCCACGCCAAGTCAAGCCATGCTGCGCCGATTTGCGTTTGCATCATCAGTTCAGACGTACCATGCCATGTCGACCTGCGCCAGACAAGGACCTTTTTTGGAGTAGGTCCAAAAGCCAGGCCACCCGCCCTCAAGTGGGTTGCAGTGACGTTTCCCTGACCGCAGCAAACCAACAAAGACCCCCCTTCAAACAAACCGTTTGTGTTGTGAGAGTCTACTCACTTCTGTCTGCAGGAGACAGGGCTCGACAGTGCGAGCGTTTCACTCGCATTTGCGACTAAAAATAGGTGTGTGCGAACTGTAAAAATTATTTAGGGGCACGTGCGCATAAAAAAATCGGCCGAAGCAGCCTATACTTTTGTCAATAAAAAAAATATGATAATCTAACCGCAAATGTTGGAGGAACCCCAGGCGCCTTCCCTCTTCCCTCTTCTCCGTGTGACATGGTTTTGGGCGGTTTTCCAAGCCACTGTCGGCACAATGAATATAAGTCCCACTGTCGGCAGCGTGGAAATAAGTCAAAGTGTGGAGGAGACGGACCGGGAAAAGCAGCGGAGTTAGGGACCGTTCTCCATGGCCAGGCTGTCAGCTGGGTGGGAATAAGTCAAAGTGTGGCAGAGAAGAGGGACTTGGAAAAGCGGCAGACCTCCAGGGAAGCCTGCTCCGTTCTCCCTGCAGTTAGGGACCGTTCGCAGGGACGGTTTTTGCTATGGGCAATGTGGGCGACCGCCCAGGGTGCAATCTATGTGAGGGCACACGAGTGCCCTCCAAAAAAAAAAAAAAAAAAAAAAACTCGCCAGTTTTCTAATCTACCACTCATTTCCACATCAAGTTAGTGGAGTGGGCGCTGGGGCGCCCCTATTATCACATTAGTTAGTGGAGTGGGCGCTGGGGCGCCCCTATTATCACATTTCAACCAGCAGCAGAAAGGAAAGGCAACTCCTGGCGGTTTTGGGTTGAACGGGGGTCACAGACAGGAATACGGCGGAGGGTGCCGAGGGATGGTTCGCCCAGGGCATAAAACTAGCCAGGACCGCCTCTAACCGTCCGCCACAGTACCGCTGCTGGGCAGAGTGGAAATAAGTCCTGCAGAGTTTCTGAGGACCTGGAGAATGTTTTAGGATAGTAATAACATTATATAAGATAATCATATTGCAAAGATAATATATATAAGATCATAACATTAAAGACAAAATTAAATTGCAATACTTTTTCAATTTGATTTTATCTTTATCTACATTTTGTATACAAATTCATTAAATAATTT
>NW_026081200.1:0-1006 GCF_006386435.1 Epinephelus moara | reverse complement strand
TTTAAATTTGACTCAATGTCGCCCGCTCTGGCCACAGGGATACATTTGACTATGGCCGCTGGTGTTGCAAACTTCACGTTCCTCAGAATAGAGCTGCCAATAACCAGGATTTTCTCCTCAGCGGGTGTGTCGCTGAGTGGGGAAAAGGGGTTGGAAACGCTCGATGTGATCACTTTGACAGGAAGACCTCTGTCCTTCATATCTGTAGTCGCCTCCTCCACCGTCTGATACAGCCACGTCCCATCCTCATAAAACACACACTGCTTCAATACTCGCTTCGCTTCAGAATACTCCTTGCGTTTCTGTTGGACTACTGGGGGATAGTCCTGGTCAAAATATATTGGTCTCCCATTCCAAGACACTGACTTATTTCCCCATGCCTTGCGCAGTAACTCTTCTTTGGTTTTGTAGCGGAAAAATCTGATTATCATTGAGCGTGGCTTGTGTCCTCCATCCCTGGGGGTGCACGGGGCGAGCGCGCGGTGTGCTCTCTCAATGTCGATCTCCGTGGTCAGGGGAATCTCCAGTGTGTCTCGTAGCAGCTTCTCCACAAACTCCACCATAGATGACCCCTTCGCTCCTTCGGGAACGTTTTATATCCTTGAATTGTCCCGTCGAGATCTCCCTTCTTGGTCGATTATTTTATCTTCTCGTTGGCTAATCACTTTTAGCATCATAGTTAGCACTTTTTACATGTTTTGGACACGGTCTTCCACCTTTTCAATTCGCATCTCCGCCTGCTCTATTCTTTGGTCAACTTTGGTAAGCTCAGATTTTATATCGTTTAGCTGCTCTCTCTTTGCGAAAGTCCCGTATCTCCTCCAAAACTTTTGCTAAACTTGCTGACTCAATTCAAATTCAATTCAATTCAAATTCAATTTTTATCAATTCAGATATCATCGAGAAAATCTGTATTTTATCGTTTAGAAGGGCAAAAACTGTATTTTTCGGAGGAGCTGCTACCTTAGGCTACCATTCAGGGCGATGACGTCACCGGAACCGGTAC
>NW_026081199.1:0-1373 GCF_006386435.1 Epinephelus moara | reverse complement strand
GTCGCGTATGTGACGTCATAGCTTTCGCTCGCTACCAGCAGCTTGGAGTGACTGTTGACGTCATAGCTTTCGCTCGCTACCAGCAGCTTGGAGTGACTGTAACCTGGCACAAAACACACAAACATCTTCAATCATAAATCGATTAATCATAAACAGTGGAATTTCAGCGGGTAGGCCAAGCTGCAGGAAGCGAGCGAACGCTATGACGTCACATACGCGACCTCCTCCTGTGTACTCGAGTCTTTCTAATTAAAACACTTATATCTCAACAGTTTTACCACAAAGTATGACTTTCTTGACCTTAAAATTGATGTTTTAAATTCATTAACAACATATTTAGATTTCATGTCACAACTCAAACGGGAACAAAAGATAATATTGCTCTCCCCATTCCCTGCCATTCATATTTTTTCCAATCTAAGGTTCCATGAGCTCTACCGGAAGGGGCATGACTTCGGCACTCTATAGGAAGTGCACGCAAGAAATTTCAAAAAAAGATCATGTTGACACTTATCGTGGAAGCGGCTTTGTCGTTGATTTATATTTCATTAATCACGCAAGAAACTTCAAAATATGATCGTGTTGACACTTTTGGAGGAAGCGCCTTTGTCCTCTCAGAGAAAAGGGAAATGGCGTCTTCAGGTTCAGTGCCGAGTTCGGTTACGTCATGTGACTTACCAGGGAATATTTGAATAAAAATATTACACTGTAATAATACTGTTGAATACTGTGAAATCCTTGCATTTTTTTTACTGTGTTGCTGTGATATTACAGACCTTGTTGTGATATAACAGGGTTTTTTTGATTGCAGGATTTTACTGTAAAATAACAGTTAAATGCTGTAAAATCCAAGGATACTGTAGTTTTTACAGGTATTCATTGGGATATTACAGGGGAACTTAATTACAACAAATTACTGTAAAATAATACTGTTAATTATTGTGAAATGCTGGTAATTTATTACAGTGTAGAGAAAAGCTTTTAGTAACTTTGGATCAGCATGTGCTCAGGATGAACTGTACCAACTTTGAAGTCGATAGGACGAAATCTCTAGGACAAGTTCGTTCAAATTTAAGTTGTGGAAATCGCCATAAAGAAAAAATTCAAAACAAAATGGCTGACTTCCTGTTGGGATTTTACCATGACGTCAAGTGACTTTTTTGTGCATCTCGGTATGATACATGTGCGTACCAAATTTCGACACGACAAACTAACCCCAATGGAGAGGGTATTTTGAAAATTTGTAGGGGGCGCTGTTTAGGCATTTTGCGCCGACCATGCGCAACTGCCCAAAAATATCGAATTTCAGATGTGGCCGGACGAATGTGGAAAGTTAGAAACATTTTCAAGTTTGGGAAAGGGGCGAAATTGGG
>NW_026081198.1:0-1228 GCF_006386435.1 Epinephelus moara | reverse complement strand
GGAAGTGTTGTTCCCTGATAAAAGATGAGTTAAAACCAGTGCCATATCAAAATCATAATGTGCTGGGTTAACTATTAATAAATTAGATAAGATATACTGCATGTTAAACCGGACACATCCATCTCCCACACTGCACTCTGAAGGAGAACATTGGTATATTTATCCGCACATCACTATGAGCAGCTTCGGGCAGATCCTAAAGGAGGTTGGGGAGTTTGGTTTGTTTCAGAAACGGTTATTGGCTGCTTTATGCATCCCCACCATATATGCTGCTTTTGATGTGATTGGTCAGGTGTTTACAGGAACGAGCTTTCCACACCACTGTAACACTGACTGGATCTTGGAGTGTGGGACATACCTGACAGATGAGAGACAAACAGTCCTTTTCATTATGCTTAATTATGCTTACTCGCCTCCTCTCTTCTCACGTGACCCTGAAATCAATCCCTGATCATGAAGGATCTTCCAATTCCATGATTGCACCTCTAGGAGACTAGGAGAGGAGTCTTTTGGAGGAGCTTAAAGCGAGGACACACTGGTGTATCCTACAGCTCCCCTAGGGTTATGGCAAGATTGTGTTGTGTTCTGTGGCAAATATTGCTGCAGCTCACACAGTTTATTCTCAATTCGCTTACTTCATAGTGTTGTGGAAAGGGATCTACAGATAGTATAGGGTTTGGACCCTGAGGTGGGGGAGCCCCTCTGTGCAGAGTTTGCATGTTCTCCCTGTGTCAGCATGAGTTTTCTAGGGGTACTCCGGCTTCCTCCCATTATCCAAAGACATGCAGGTTAACTGGTGACTCAAAATTGTCCATAGGTGTGAATGTGAGTGTGAATGGTTCTGTCCTTACGTGTCAGCCCTGTGATAGTCTGGTGACCTGTCCAGGGTGTGCCCTGCCTCTCGCCCAATGTCAGCTGGGATAGGCTCCAGCACCCCTGCAACCACCAACAGGAAAAGCGGTTACGGAAAATGAATGAATGAACGAACAGTTACGTGATGAGATGCAATATAATGTGACATCACCCTGTGTGTAATAAATGCACGTCTTTAGATTATATAAAATAATTTGAAGTATTGTGGCATCACAAAAGCAAAAGTTATTTTTTTGTTTGTTTTTTATTTACAATCCAACAAACACACTGGTGGTTCACGGGTCAGGGTTTTATAAAGCCTGCACCTACCCGGCCATTATGTGAACCAATCCTGTAAACATATGGGTTATTTAAT
>NW_026081197.1:0-1027 GCF_006386435.1 Epinephelus moara | reverse complement strand
CCCACTGGCCATTGTGGAAGATCTCCACTCTGCCAGAGCAGCTGCTGGTAGAGTTGACCAGTCTCACCGGAGGACTTGGTGGTGAGGTTTGAGAAACTGAAAATGAAGATATTACATGCATGTAACAGAAATCAGGGCTGGCATGTAAGGTAAAATTTTGTTTTATAGGTGCATTAAAATTCAGAGAATAGAGATATTCAGAGATATTATTTTTGCTAGTTTTTTAGACTTGAGAAGAAGATTTAGTCTCTATGCTTGGGATATTGTGTGCCTGTATTTGTCTGGTTAAAATATGAGTTTTTGCTTTGTTTGTTTTGCAATGTTTGGTGGTCTGAGGGCAAAGTAACAATATTACTGACCAGTATAGTAACAAATGACTAATAAAATTTAAGTAATAATATCACAGTTACCCCTAAAACAAATAACATTACTTTTGTTGTCAACCCCATACTGATTTGATCCCAGATTAATTTTCATTATCACTGTGCATGTAGCAAGCTAGCTTGGACAATGCAAACGCATTTATTGAGCGGCTGGAAATATTTCCTTTTTTTTTTTTTTTTTTCTCAACTGAACCTCAAACTTCCTGAAACACCTACTATGACTGACAGCACAACTATGTGAAGCTCGTGGAAAAACACTCCAGCAAGGGAGGGTACTCCTACTAACTGGAAGCAGACAAACAAACCAACCCACTTGTCCCACTTTGACATGTCAGACACTTTACCTGTGCATCCTGTAAAAGTCTGCAAAACCAGGAGTAACAGCATACCCTGAGTCATCTTTCCTTTGGGCCACAACCGGGAAATAAGACACAACCTTGCATAAAAGGACAAAAGAGATATTATCTTCATCCTTACTTAAGATAAAGATCTGTTTTGCAAGGGAGAACTGAGTACAACAAAAGAAATAAAAACAGAGATAAGACAAAAATTGCAGGCAGTCACTCACATGCACATACATGCAGCATCAGAAACATTCACAGACAACTCTGAAAAGGTTTTTAAGTAATTTTTTGAGATACTTT
>NW_026081196.1:0-3155 GCF_006386435.1 Epinephelus moara | reverse complement strand
ACTATATAATGACAAAAACTCTGTGTGTGTGTGTCTGTTCCATGTTTTTCTCCTCACTGACTGGTCAATCCATGTGAAATTTGGCACAGTGGTAGAGGGTCATGGGAGGATGTGAATGAAGCAATATTACATCAATTGGCCAAAGGGGGGTGCTATAGCAACCGATTGAAATTGATCAAATGCCTTGTAATGATGGGCAAAGCAGTTCTTTAGATGTTACTGAATCACAAGACTCTGTTCATTAAAAAGATTTGTTCATCGAATCGTTCAGTGCTTGGCGGGAGGAGCCCTGTACTGTGTACTGCGTAGTCCAACTCACTGAATTGATACACGGCTGAGCTGCTGCTGCGTCTGCCCTGCACTGATGAGTCTCATTACTGGCCAGCCTAATGTTTTAAGTTTGTTTATCTGGAAACTAAGTCTGTTAAAACAATGGGGAGGTGTTTGATTGTGTTCATGTGGCTTGACTCCTGGATACATTAGCCGTTAACTTGGAGAAACGGTCCCTAAGAAAGTGTATCGCTGAGAAGAAATGATTTGAATCACTCAGGGATCAGGGTTACGTCGTTCACCGAGTGATTCGTTCACCGAGTGATTTGTGACACGGTAGGCAGTCCCTCCCTGCACCCTGGCTGCCTAGCGACTCGCGAGTGATTCATCGTACGCACGGACCAAATCAGCAGTTCCACTCCCAGCCTGCACGCTCGCTGCTGAGCTCAACTGAACTGAGAAATGAACGAATCAGTTCCGGAAGTGATTCAGTTCAGTACGTTAACTCAACAGATTTGTTCTTTTGAACGATTCGTTCGCGAACGACACAACACTAATGCCTTGTGTGAGAAAGCTGCTCTTGATTCGTCAGAGTTTCCATGTGGGAAAGATCCAGGAAGTAAAGCAAACGTTGAAGAAGAGTACACTTGCAAGATAAATGTGACACTTTCTAATGTCACAATGGAGGGACAACTACGCAGGTTGATTTTAGCGCTGCTCATCGTGGACTATATTACTGTGAAAAGCAACCACTTTAAATTTGTTCAGTAAAACATGACGTGATATGAAAGCATAATGGTCTTTTCTATATCAGCCAGAGTTCATATCTGTATGTTGTTCAGTAGGTGCAATTGAAGCAGAAAAGAGTTTCTGAACTGTGAAGTTTCAAATTCTGATTGAACATTTGTCAGATTCAGAAATGCTGACATGAGAGAGAATGTTTAAACTGTATGGAGTTTAGAGAAATATGTGAAATCATTTCAGATGGTCTGCAGCTTGATCTGACCTGAGAGTTTCCAGTGTACAGTGTGAACTCTTCAGTCCATCAGACAGAAGCTTCACTGCTGAATCCTTCAGGTGGTTGTTACTCAGGTCCAGGTGTCTCAGACTGGAGGACTGGGAGCTGAGAACTGAGGACAGAGCTTCACAGCTTCTCTCTGAGAGGTCACAGCCACTCAGTCTACAGAGACAACAATCAACAAGAAGGAAAATATCTGTGTTCAAATGTAATCCTCTTTGATTAATGAGTCTGGACTAAAGTCAAATCTAAAGGAACAAAGATCTCAGTTAGTACTTCAGCTAACAGGAAACTAACAGACCTGCATTATAACACTGAGTCAAGAAGAACACTTTAAATTTGTTCAGTAAAACTGAAATATCAACTTCATCCAGATGGTAACAAGTGAGGACCCACTAAATTTGGTGATCTACAGTATAATCTCTTCTGAGCACAGATTAAAATCCTCACAGGGCTTGAAATTAACTTTTTTACATGGTAGCACTGGTGCTCCTAACTTCAGAAAGTTAGGAGCACCAGTAAAATTTTGGGAGCACCCACTGTAATGTAAGAAGCAGCAACAGTGTAATAGATTTTTTTTATTGCAACAGAAAGTCGACATTATACTGTATACATTACATTGTATGTGTATAGTCCACTTATCATTAACAACTTATTCAGTTGAAGACATTTTTAGAAAAAACACCACTGAACCACTGAACACCACTGTGAATGAAAGAAAAACCTTAGATGATGATACTGATGATGATGGCGGCAGTCATCATTAGTATTATCATCATCTAAGGTTTCTCTTTCATTCACAGTGGTGTTCAGTGGTAGCCTGGCGTGTCCAGACCCAATTTGCAAAACGCCAATGGGTCTGGACACGGACTGTACATTTCCTCTATTCCCGAGGGGCGGTATCAACGGCTGTCACTCAAAGTGCCCCTTCACGCAATTGGAAAGACAGAAAACCAATCAGAGTGAACGAAATGTGTGACGTAGGCTAGCACAATGCCACTGTAAACAGACCAGCAAGCTGCAGCGGAGATGAGCTGTGATGATGTCTGGGAAAGAGTGTTGCCGTCTTTGCGGATTTCCTCCTCACTGTGGACTCCGAGTTGCATGGCTGTGATTCCCAGCTTGGTCGTTTCCCTGACCTGCTCCTCCATGAGAGCAACTAGCAGAGAAACAACAATAGCCACTGGGTTTTCACTGAGTCCCATCTTTTTCCCGATCAACGGAGCCAGTTGTTCAATTAAACTTTGACCAAACCCCGTAGGAAGGACGGCAAACACATCCTTTTGATCAATAAAAGCTTTCAGTGCAGCCGTTTGCTCTGCTTTTAAAGAAGCGCCTTTATGATTGCATGGCCAGACTGATCTGCGGAGCGAAATAGAATATGAGCTCGCGAGATTAGGATGGTTTCACCAGGCTAGTTCAGTGGTGTTTGTTCTAAAAAAGTCTTTCAGCGTTCTCTTCATTTTCTCTTCTCTCCGGCATGAATTAGCTTCGGCTTCTAGTTAGTTCTGAGTGACAGAAGTGCCGCGGTCGCGGAGTGATTTGAGGCTAATAACCAATCTAAAAACAGCATGAAAGGTCAAGCTCATGTTTGATTGGTCACTGTCAGCTAAGGAGGTAGAGAGAAGCCTGGGAACTTTATCAATGTAGCCTACTAACTTGTGAATGAGACATTCGACTCGGGGAAAATAGTCGCACCAGAAGAATTATTTACACTGGCACCAGTGCTCCCAATTATATTTTGAGGTCGCACAGATGAAACTTTGGTCGCATATGTGACCAAAACGGTCGCAATTTCGAGCCCTGCCTCACAGTTAATTATGATTAACTCAGAAATAAGGAGTCAATCCAAATAACATGATATGAA
>NW_026081195.1:0-1380 GCF_006386435.1 Epinephelus moara | reverse complement strand
TGACAGCCGCAGGGATGATGATGAAGGCGCCGGGACAGCAGGAACAGAGGAGGTTGAGGAAGTTGCAGAGGAAGAAGAGGAAGAAAGAGGCAGCACAGAGGAAGGCGAAGCAGAAAGCCAAGAAAGTACAGAAACAGACACAGGAAACCCAGACCCAGCGGATGCAGATGCAGGAGACTCAGACTCAGGACAGGGACCAGCACCCTAGCAGGCCCCTTAATGACGGGCCCCTAGTCAATGCAGGAGGCCAAGGCACAATAGGTGGAGGGATCCAGGCAGGAATAATAGCGGCAGTGCTACGAACACTACTACTTGCCTCAGGAGTAAAACCAGGTGAAGGAACAGAACACAGAAGACAGAATCAGGGGCAGATAGACAGATGTCTACTTGCATTAGGATCTATGGCCGCAGAGCACAGACAGATACCTAAGAGAGAAATAGTGCAACTAACCTACTACAAATCGCATGCATATGACGACATACTGGTGGAGGGCCCAGAAAACATCAGGTTGCGTGGCCGGTCTATAGGACCACAATGTAGTGCCGACAGGAGGGGGACAGCAAGAGTCTGGTGTGATGGTAATGATTGTACTGACATAGACACTAGGCACACGATAACCATACAAATAGCTCAGCGATGGCTCAAACTAAATTTAGAACCCCACAGGAAACCAAGAGATGTGCCAGCCCAAGGCGCTGAATTGATAAGAACCACGACCTGGAGATCTAATATGTTCTACCAATGGTTAGAGTTTTCAGCCAAACAGGTAACGAACAGCTCGTGCATAGCCTGCCACAGAAAATTAGGCCTACCCAGAGTCAGGCCCCTCCCAGGTATAGAGGATTGTGAAGGATGAGACACCTGTTTTGCACAGTGTACTATGTGGATGGCGGCAGGGAAAACCAATTATGCCAATAATAGTGAAATCTGCCCAATAAGTCTTAAAGAGGCTCCTGAGCAAAATAAAAAAGAATTTCAAGTACCACCAGTAGTGCATTTGGCTCAAGACATTGTATTTCCCTTTTGCGTAGCACGAGGGGTAATCGAATATTGGCTAGAGAACTCCACCAGCAGCAACCACACGCTCGAAGCGGAAGAATTGATCCAGTGCCGATGGGAGAGTGCCACCCATAAGCAAACCAGTCGGACTTGGGTCACAAAAGTGTGCCAAACCATAGAGAAAGCTAAGATTCAGTGTCATCAGGTGGTAAGCAGCGCAGCAATCCCCTCATACGTCATGGGGCGCAATCTCACCCACGCCACATGGATTTGGATTTATGACCTTAGTAAAGGTATAGATTCCCTAGCAGATATATTCTGGATGTGCTAGGAAGATAGACAGGTAAAAGCAGTGTTGCCAGCTAATTGGACTGGAATCT
>NW_026081194.1:0-1199 GCF_006386435.1 Epinephelus moara | reverse complement strand
AAAAGCCAAACATATTTGGTGGCGAGGGCAACGTTATAGTAGTCACACCCCTTGACATAGAGAAAAGCTTTTAATAACTTTTGATCAGCATGGTCTCAGGGGCTGAGGCTGTTGAGCAACCAGGGGCTGCGGGGAGACCCAGAGCAGGCATGGATTGGTGGTGTAAATGTGGGGCTTACTGGCCACTTTATTAGGTACCCCTGTGCAATCTAATACAAGTCAATACAACAGCTCTGCCACACATTCTAAGTTTACAAAGCTTTTACTTTTTCAGCTTTTGTCAGAAAGGTGATTATTCTACTTTATTATTGAGGTCGTAGTGGGTGGTGTTGGTGTACTGGAGTGCAATATATTTAAAAGTGTTCCTAATATTTTGTCCTCCTCAATTAGGCAAAATTAGGATGGCCACCTCAGTACACCACCACCATTCACTATGACCTCAATAATGAACAAAGTAGAGTCACCACTTTCTAGATGATGTCAACAATAACCGAAAATTTATAAGCTTCAGGGAAAAAATCATGGTATAGTCGTTTTACTGGATTGCATTGGATTACACAGGTGTACACAAAGTGGCCAGTGACTGTATGTTACATACATACAGATTTCCTCACATAAATAGCCGGGGCTACTATTAACAAAATAATAGTTTGGGACCAGGCTACAAATAGGGGCAGGCTACTATTTGAAGGAGGCTTTCAATTAAAAAAAAAAAAAAAAAAAAATCACAGCCAAATTTGAAAATACAAATACTGTATTTTTTTAATTTAAACAGCAGGAATATTTATGTAAACCTGTCTTTACAGTAAAAATGATTATTTTCTATATAGTATTACAAAGAAAGTACTGTATTATTTATAGTAACAACGTTTACATTAACAGTAAAAATAGTTTTTGGTGTTTTTGTAAATCACCAATATTTACTATTGACTACACCATAGTGTACTAGTTGTCCTGCCTTGAAACAGCGAATCATCTCATCCTCTGTCCCATCTGCAGCCACCGTGATGCCACACACCTTACAAGACAACATGCCACAAATTAATTTTAAAACTAGGCTACATTCGTAATAATGACTTTTTATCTCACAATTTTGATTAGGAATAGCAATTTCTTTTTTTCCATTACTAGCGAAAATGGGCTTCCATAGCTAAAGATGGTTACACACCCTAAGCGGGCGTCATATGCCAGCTGTTTCC
>NW_026081193.1:0-1427 GCF_006386435.1 Epinephelus moara | reverse complement strand
GCTTGTCAGACATTATAAATTCAGGGCCGATGTGTAGTCCTCAGGCCGACGTCGGCCAGATGTATGTGTGCTATCTGGGAAGCATATTCATGTGCATGGTGTTAAGATTTGTTTTTTTTTGTTGCAGACACAAAGTCATTTTACCTAGTAACATTTGAACATTTGAATTCTGTTAAAAGTACAGTGTGAATACCTGGCATGCAGCTCTTAAATGTGCAGTTGCACTGAGCGCAGTTTTGTACAGAGTACATAACGTTAGGTATTAGCTAAAAAAAACCCTGGTAAACGCTAACGTTTCTTCAAATAAAGATGTATGTGTTAACCCAAGGGACACATAGTATCATCTTACATTTAAAATGCAACGTTACAAACTATCCGGATGGTTAAAATTGTAAAGTTAAGAGTTTAACCGTTTTATTTTTTTTTAAATGGATAGTAAAAAAACTGGTCTCTTTGGGAATTTACCTGTAACGCCGCTGCCATCTTCTTCTTCTTCTTCTTCTCCTCTCGGTTTGATTTATTGGTGGCAAGAGTGGCAAAAAATCGCGAATTTGCATTTTTGACCCTGTAGACTTGCTGTTGTACACGCCCAAGTCATGACACGAGAGGTCATGAGACGAGAGCCATGAGATGAGAGGGTCCAGTCTGCAGCCATTTGGCGTTTGGCGCTCAGTTTGCTCCTCCTCCTGTCTCCTCTATCGCTATCTGGATTAATTAAGGTAAGACATAAACAAATGTTTATGTGCAAATAGAACCCACAGTATGAGTGGGTTTTCACAGATTGTTTTATGTGTACAGAATGTAGTTTACAAAACTTTGGAGGGAATAAACATGCTTATCATGACCTATCACGACAGGCTAGGTGCACCTCCAGGTAACGTTAGATACTGAAAACGAATGAATGAATAGTTTATTTTTTATGTCAGGAGTAGTAACGTTACGTTTCTTTTTCTGCAAGTAACTTGCAGCTAACGTTAATGTTTATTGGTCTCTGATCCCTGCACTGTGATCAGAGAGCAGGTGTGTAGACACAGACGCACTGAGCTCACTCTACGTGTGGTTGTGGTATTAGCGATGTGTTACGTTGTGTGTGTAGTGTTAGCAAAGTAGCCTGTAATAGCTCTAAACATGTTATTAAGTTAAAATACGATGGCCAGATTCATCTATACCTATAACATTGGACCGGACCTGTTAGGATTCACGACGATACTAGTTAAAACTTGCAACTTTGCAACTTTGGTTAGCGGAGCTAAAAACAAACTCAAGCCCGGTTTGAGTCAAGCTGAGACGCTCCGTGATGAGTTTAAGGTCACTGCGTTATGAGACAGCGCCTGGACAGAGAAACAGTGAATTCAATAGAGCATTGAGGGAAAGTGAGAAATATCCATAGATTCTGCTGCCTCTCTCCAGAAGTGACCACACAGACA
>NW_026081192.1:0-1349 GCF_006386435.1 Epinephelus moara | reverse complement strand
TTTTGAACGACATGCTATACTATGACTTTTTTCATAATTTTGAACGACATATTATACTATGACTTTTTTTCTTAATTTTGAAAGACATATTATGCTATGACTTTTTTTCAGAATTTTGAACGACATCCTATACTGACTTTTTTTCATAATTTTGAACGACATACCATACTATGACTTTTTTTCAGAATTTTGAACGACATACCATACTATGACTTTGTTTTCATAATTTTGAACAACATACTATACTATGACTTTTTTTCCCACAATTTTGAACAACATACTATACTATGACCTTTTTTTTCAGAATTTTGAACGAAATATTATACTATGACTTTTTTTTCATAATTTTGAACGAAATATTATACTATGACTTTTTGTCATAATTTTCAACGATATACTCTACTATGACTTTTTTCATAATTTTGAACGACATACTATACTATGACTTTTTTTTCCACAATTTTGAACGACATACCATACTGTGAATTTTTTTCATAATTTTGAACGACATACTATACTATGACTTTTTTTTCATAATTTTGAACGACATGCTTTACTATGACTTTTTTTTCATAATTTTGAACGACATAACATACTATGACTTTTTTTTCATAATTTTGAACAACATACTATACTATGACTTTTTTTCATAATTTTAAATGACATACCATACTATGCCGTTTTGTCATAATTTTGAACGACATGCTTTACTATGACTTTTTTTCATAATTTTGAACGACATGCTATACTATGACTTTTTTTCATAATTGTGAACGACATGCTTTACTATGACTTTTTTTCATAATTTTGAACGACATGCTATACTATGACTTTTTTTACGACTTACCATACTGTTTTTTGTGACATACTATGAGTGTTTCATGACATACTATACTATGATCATTTTTATGACATACTATACTATGACCTTTTTTTATAACATACCATACTATGACAATTTTTATGACATACTCAATCAATCAATCAATCAATCAAGCAATCAATTTTATTTATAAAGCCCAATGTCACAAATCACAATTTGCCTCACAGGGCTTTACAGCATACGACATCTCTCTGTCCTTAGGACCCTCGCAGCGGATAAGGAAAAACTCCCCCAAAAAAAACCTTTAATGGGGAAAAAAAACGGTAGAAACCTCAGGAAGAGCAACTGAGGAGGGATCCCTCTTCCAGGACGGACAGACATGCAATAGATGTCGTACAGAACAGATCAACATAATAAATTAACAGTAATCCGTATGTCACAATGAGACAGAAAGAGAGACAGAGACAGAGAGAGAGACAGAGAGAGAGAGAGACAACAACATTAATGAAAGTAATAATATTATAAT
>NW_026081191.1:407-1401 GCF_006386435.1 Epinephelus moara | reverse complement strand
TGCCATAGTATAGTATGTCTAAAAAATCATCATATTATAGTATGTCAAAAAATATCATAGTATAGCATGTCAAAAAATATCATAGTATAATATTTCAAAAAATACCATAGTATAGTATGTCAAAAAATATCATACTATAGTATGTCAAAAAATACCATACTATAGTATGTCAAAAAATACCATAGTATAGTCTTAAAAAAATACCATAGTATAGTATGTCAAAAAATATCATAGTATAGTGTCAAAAAATATCATAGTATAGTGTGTCAAAAAATACCATAGTATAGTATGTCAAAAAATACCATAGTATAGTATGTCAAAAAATATCATAGTATAGCATGTAAAAAAAATCATTATAGTATAGTATGTAAAAAAATATCATAGTATAGTATGTGAAAAAAAATCATCATAGTATAGTCTGTCAAAAAAAATATCATAGTATAGTATGTTAAAAAAAATGCCATAATATCGTATGTCAAAACAAATAGTATAGTATGTCAAAAAAAAATCATCATACTATA
Source organism: Epinephelus moara (assembly GCF_006386435.1). Classification (NCBI taxonomy): domain Eukaryota; kingdom Metazoa; phylum Chordata; class Actinopteri; order Perciformes; family Serranidae; genus Epinephelus; species Epinephelus moara. The sequence continues at coordinate 880 of NW_026081191.1, read as the reverse complement.
GTATGTCAAAAAATATCACAGTATAGTATGTCAAAAAATATCATAGTATAGTATGTCAAAAAGTACCCTAGTACAGTATGTTAAAAAATATCATAGTATAGTATGTCAAAAAATATCATGGTATAGTGTGTCAAAAAATATCATAGTATAGTGTGTCAAAACATACCATAGTATAGTATGTCAAAAAAATAATCATAGTATGGTATGTAAAAAAATGCCATAATATAGAATGTCAAAAAATATCATAGTATAGTATGTCAAAAAATACCATAGTATAGTATGTCAAAAAATATCATAGTATAGTATGTCAAAAAATATCATAGCATAATATTTCAAAAAATATCATAGTATAATATGTTAAAAAAATATCATAGTATAGTATGTCAAAAAATACCATAGTATAGTGTGTCAAAAAATATCATAGTATAGTATGTCAAAAAATATCATAGTATAGTGTGTCAAAAAATACCATA
>NW_026081191.1:0-391 GCF_006386435.1 Epinephelus moara | reverse complement strand
AAAAAATATCATAGTATAGTATGTCAAAAAATACCATAGTATAGTGTGTCAAAAAATATCATAGTATAGTATGTCAAAAAATATCATAGTATAGTGTGTCAAAAAATACCATAATATAGTATGTCAAAAAATATCATAGTATAGCATGTCAAAAAAATCATCATAGTATAGTATGTAAAAAAATATCATAGTATAGTATGTCAAAAAAAAAAATCATCATAGTATAGTCTGTCAAAAAAAAAATCATAGTATAGTACGTAAAAAAAAAAAAGCCATAATATCGTGTGTCAAAACAAATTGTATAGTATGTCAAAAAAAATACCATAGTATAGTATGTCAAAAAATGTCATAGTATAGTGTCAAAAAATATCATAGTATAGTATGTCAAAAA
>NW_026081190.1:0-1257 GCF_006386435.1 Epinephelus moara | reverse complement strand
CTTGTGTCCTCCTTCTGCTAAGGCTGTGAGCACAACGATGGAGTCTTTCTCACACTGTTCTTTTGTAGGGCTACAGATAAGCAAATCGTCTACATACTGCAGCACTGTACTTGGTACGTTCAAACTGGCGAGATCTTGCGTCAAGACGCGATTAAAGATTGACGGGGAATCCAAACACCCTTGAGCTAACCTGGAATAGGTATATTGTTGATTCTCATACGTAAAAGCGAATAAATACTGAGTGGATGTAGTGGTACACTGAAAAAAGCTGAGCACAAATCAATGACTGTGTACCACTGGGTGTCTGGGGGGATGTTGGAAAGCAACGTGTGTGGGTCTGGCACGAGTGGTACTTCACCGTCTACTACCGCGTTAACTGCTCGCAGGTCGTGGACTAAACGGTAGTCTGATGAATTTGGTTTCTTTATGGGAAAGATAGGTGTGTTACAAGGGCTTCTAGTTTTAACCAGTACCCCTGCTTCAACCAAACCCTGAATCGTAGGCCTGATACCGTCAATCGCATGCTGTTTGAGAGGATACTGTTTCTGATATGGTAAGTTAACGTGTGGTTTTAACTTAATGTGAACTGGTTGGGCTGATTTTATCAATCCTACATCTGTTTTGTGAGCTGTCCATAACTGAGATGGAACTTTGCTTAGCATCTCCTCATGTCCTGCGGTGACTGCCATTTGTGTGGGTGTGCCTCCATCTACTACCACTTTGTCTGCTAAAACCTCATCACCTACTTTGACTGAGATCCTGATGAACTGTTTATGTTTAGAAATGTGAATGTACCTGTTGTTTGTGGGCACCCACTCTTGCACCTGCAGGGCACGCCTGACCATAGGACCGAGATGATGAGACTCATAATCTTTGGCCACTAAAAGCGTGATGTGCGGCATAGACTTTGGTACTTGAAACCACCCAGATAATTCCTCTGGAAGGTGGACAGCCACCGCCACGCCTTCCGGTCCCAAAAACATGTCTTCAGCTGTAATTACATATGGTTTCTTGTTGATTACTGCAACCCAGCATTCTTGGTAATCTACATGAGTCTGATCTTGGTCATACATGAGTGTGCAATGCAATGCAGAGTGGGGGTATATGCTGTGTCATAGTGCATGCAAATCCACCTCTCCCACTCAGTCCATTTCTGTTTAAGGTGTGAGTCTTCTGGTGTCAGTTGAAGCCAGTAGGCCAGGGCTTGTTGTTTGTCTGTGGTGCCTTGGGGTAGTTGTGACATCATGCTTTGTGGGG
>NW_026081189.1:0-1423 GCF_006386435.1 Epinephelus moara | reverse complement strand
CTCTGGAGAACATGCCACCAACGAAGGCTGCACTAGAGCAACACATTAAGCGGGCTACCTATCAGGTAAGTTTTTTTATGTGTTTACTATTGATGACCAAAAATAAACAAATTTAATTCATTCATTCATTCATTCCTATCAGGAAGCCTTGGAACCTCGCCTTCAGCGACCAAGCCCTTCTGATTGGGGATGGGTGAAAGAAGGAGTGGGGTGGCAGGCACTGTGGACCACCCTTCCAGAAGCCTCACAGAGCTGCTATGAACTAATCCATTGTGGCTGCAAGAAAGGGTGTACGACTCGCTGCAAGTGCAAAAAGGCTGCCCTCAGGTGTACTGCCCTTTGCTCATGCACAGGAGACTGTTAAACCTCACTAATATTGTCATGTAATACTTAACTACTACTAGGGTAGATTAAGAAATGTCAAGATGACAGCACTGTTCAATTAAATTTAACACGAATTGTTGAAAGTCCTTTTTTTTTGTCTTTGTGTTTGTGTGGGGTGGGTTTGTATGAAAAATGAAACTCAATTGATATATTCTATACAGCTGACAGAATATAAGTCTGATTTCACCTATTAAAGCAATTTTAGGATGACTAGTGACTTCCACAACTCTTCTTTTTGATATACTGCCTTTGTGCCTGTAAAAAAAGTGGAAAAAAACATGTTTTTGACAGCCCGAAATGTACAGCCTCTGACAAGTTCCACAGGTCAATTCATAAGTGGGTCTACATCTAAAAACAAACTCCATGGTATATAGAAACACTGTAGAAAGTTTCATGCTTTAGTCATAAAATGCACAATACTTTCCATATTATGAGCTTATCTGCTCCACTAATAGTCATATGAGTAGGTACATTAACTTTAATTGTCAGTGCCTGCTGTTCTGAGATCGGTGGGGCAGAGTTTAATTGTCAGTGCCTGCTGTTCTGAGATCGGTGGGGCAGAGCTGCCTGCTGCTCAGCGCACAAATGCGAGTTACCTGGCAATGCCGCATATCCATGATAATGATAACTGGAGTGTGCATGGGTGTGCGTATCCATGAGTGTCCATGAGAATCTTCTTCCTCCTCTTCTAGTGAGAACAGAGAATGTCACACCCCGCGAAATCCCACGAGAGGGCGACAGGAGGGAGAAAGGTCCAGCTGCAGGCTTGAGCGCAGCAGTTTTAGGACGCAGTTTTAGGGCCGCAGAAATAGTACCCTTCATTTTTCGCAAATGTGCCACCCAGTGACTTGGAGTAGTACTTGCAGTAGTGCTAGGCAGCAGTCCGCACATGCATGTCATGAGCCTATCAGTCATGGAATACCTCCATGTGACAAACGGACGTCGATGACAAACCGAATGTAAGTAACATGCATTGAGTTTAATTTATTTAAAATGTGATGTAAATGCTCCTCCGAGAACCGTCACCTTATCGTGGTGG
>NW_026081188.1:0-1209 GCF_006386435.1 Epinephelus moara | reverse complement strand
ATATTCATCTCTCTTGCGCTCTGTTTAGATACCTCTGCTATAGCCTATATTCCTTCCTGGCTTGACACATTCGCTCGCGGCTCGCGCAGAAAATAGACCAGACGCAAAAACAATCGCTGCAGCGCCGGCCACGGAGCTGCGCGGCCAGTGTGGATTTCCGAAAGGAAACTGGCATCGTTTCTCGGCGCTTAGAGGTGTGGCCCTGGCGTGAGTCGCGTGAGCAAGATTCACTGGCGCTCTGGCACTCTGGCTCAAATGATTGAATGAAGTGAACGTTGTGGCGTTAACTCAACAATGATGGGACTATTTTAGGTGTGCCACACGGGCTTTCCCGCCATTTACATGAATCCTCTGCACCATTACGTTGTTTTCCATTTACATGAATCCTCTGCACCATTACGTTGTTTTTGTCTCTCTTTTTCTTTTTTTCTTTTTTTCCCCTCTCGGTGATACCGGTTGGTTGTCTGACACAATCAATCAGCAAGTGTATGTCAATGAACCCGCCTCTTCACCTCTCTGGCAGACATTTCGAGGTTCTGATCGAGCGCACTTGAGCTTCGACGACAAGGGATGTTTGTTTTCATTAGTTTGCATCTTTAAAGGTCATATTTCTTCATTGTTCAATCAAGAATTCTCGATGACCCATCGTCAAGGGTAGGTATACCTACTTTTCACTTCCAAAGTTAAGGGAAATTTTAGTGAATTATTGACTGTTACTGATATGCCTAGGCTTTCCTATCATTGGAATTTCTATATGCTATAACTTGTCTGTATATATAGAAAATTAATGGCCCAGCATACTGTATGTTTTTTAAATAGGCCCTACATGGTAAAAGGCCCGGGCTAGGCAGGTGCTAAATTAAGGCGCATCCTGCTAGGCTCCTCCTGCATGGCGGCTGCCTACATCAACCACAAACAGTTAAAGTTATTAATATAAATTGTTTGAGAAACGGAGTACTGAAGATTGCAGCCATTAATCATTAACGTGTATGGCGACTCTGATTAACTCACAACTCATTAACTCATAAGCATTAGCCTGTAATAACTTCATAATTTATGGTTATATTGCTATAGCATGTATTCAGTGTAGACGTGTGTTGTAGACCTATATTGCTAATAACACATAATTCTTTAACTAATTTGCTATCTACCTTTTTAACAGCACACTTCATTTTTTACAATCAATCAATCAATCAATTTTATTTATAA
>NW_026081187.1:0-1057 GCF_006386435.1 Epinephelus moara | reverse complement strand
CCACAACAAAAGTGATCACTGGACACCCAAGACCTATTATATGTTGTAGCGGGTTTGATCAATGCAGTGCAAGTTTTTGGCGTGCTAGTCAGAGCAGACTGATGAATATTAAGAAATAAAGAACTAAAATAGTTGGATCAAACCATACAGAACAACCAGCAAACAATAATGATGCAGAACAGCACCCAGGCATAAATCAACAATTAAATCTTGGTATTTTTATTCGGGTGTAATAAAATTTTAAAACTGTAAATTGTAATAAAGCATTAAAAGTCCAACTTCTTTCAAACAGTGGTGTTTGGGTGAGATGCTGATTTAGTTGCAGTTATACAGCCGTCCAGTAGGGGACAAAAAACAAGGGGTCTAGAACTGCGGGTCTGAATCTGCAGTCTCCGGGTCTGCAGAGACATACTATTGCCTCAGAGGCGTTTCATTACGATTACCGTAAGTGTTAGTAGATTCGCGCACTAGAAAAAAAAAAGTGCGGCTGATTTGACCGAGCAAAAGCGAACCACGGCTGGCTTGACCGCAGTGCACATGCGCAGTTGCGCACTCTCAGCTGATTGTAAACAGTTGGCGATAACAAGATGGCGACAAGACGCAACTTCAGTGTTCATTTAAAGCTAGAAGTTTTGAAATATTCCGAAGAAATGTCGGGGGAATACGCCGCGAGCCATATGATGCCTGGTATGCAGAGGACGGCAACAAGACCTTCACAAAAGGAGGGAACATGAGAGCAGCTGACAAACGCAAGATAACGGCTTACCGGCGACACACAAGCCCGTCTCCAGGTCCGGTAATTTCCTCTTTCGTTGGTGTCATGACTGCCCAGTAGTAGCCTACCTGGACAACCGAGAAGTGGCGGCACGCGGGTATGTGGCGTGTCAGAGGAGAAACGAGCCATTCACATTTCTGTCTTTGTGTCAGTAATGGCCCACAAACATCACTGCACTTTAGGGACTGTTCGTTACTTGTCAGGAGAGGAGGGTGGCTGGTTGATTTTTATTTTATTTTTTGATTTTGTTTTGATCCCCCCTACCCTATGGGCTCGAACGAC
>NW_026081186.1:1946-2919 GCF_006386435.1 Epinephelus moara | reverse complement strand
CCATCTAATGATCATATATTGCAACAGTGGCATGCTAGTAACCAATAAGAGTACCGTTAAAGTAGGGCTGGGCGATATGGCCAAAAAAAAAAATCTCCGATTTTTTCACAACAAATCCGATTCACGATTTAAATCGATTTTTTCCCTCCTACTTACAAAAAAAAAAAAAAATTGTGGCCTGGTAGCACATACCTGGGGTCCAAAACTTTCAGCATGTGAATAAACCCTGGCTTTTCCACGGCAGCCTATATATGGGCTATATATCTCTTGCAATATACATTGCGACTGCATCCGTGATTGCTTTCCACCGGACCCCTTTCTTATCATATGGCAGTGTTTCCCCTACCATTATATTGGATCACAACAGAAGTCAAATGAAATCATCAAATCAAGTTTATTTATAAAGCACATTTAAAAACAACCTAGGTTGACCAAAGTGCTGTACAGTAAAGGTAAAATCACAAAATAAAGTGCAGAGATCAAGATACGTAGCAATGTAATGTATAGTCCCATGTACACAAGTCCAAAAGTAGAGGAACAAATTGGAGAGTGGAAATACAAAAGACTAAAAAAAAAAAAAAAAAAAAAGGGGATAAGGCATAGCCAGAAGCTGCTGGTTTGAGGATCTGAGTGCTCTGGAATTTAAAAGGGGACATAAGAGCTCAGAAATATATTGGGGAGCCAGGCCATTTACAGCTTTAAAAACAAACAATAAAACCTTAAATTCAATCCTGTAATTGACTGGTAACCAGTGCGGGTCCATGTCATTGGTTCGACAGCCCATTGGTTCGACATCCCATTAGTCCGACTGTCCACGGTGCTGAACGGCTCGCGGCGGGCGTATGGTGCGCCGCGACTGGCTTGAGGCGGAGCAGGCTCACGGCTTATGTGTTTGTCACTTTCTTTTTCATTTGAACCCACACCATGATCTTTTCCTGACCCTAACCAAGTGGTTTTTGTGCCTAAACCTAAC
>NW_026081186.1:0-1336 GCF_006386435.1 Epinephelus moara | reverse complement strand
AGTGTGATACATCCCAAAACATGCCACTGTTGGCACCATCTAATGATCATATATTGCAACAGTGGCATGTTAGTAACCAATAAGAGTACTGTTAAAGTATGGTATCGATAAGCAGTATTGTTAAGAGTAGTAGTACCGTTAAAATCTTATAGATACCCATCCCTACCTATGACCTTCCATCTAGCCCCACCAGTATAACCAGTGTGACAGATGTGTTAGACATAACACACTTGTTTTTAACAGAAATTATTTCAATCAGTTCATAATATCGTAAGTGAATTATTTGGACATTTAAATAATTTCCCTTTTGTATCCATAGATTGATGACAAATGAGGTCATGGCAAAATTCAATATGAAGGGAAGGAAGGGCAAGCTTGCCTTTACCAAGCTCCGCCTCTTCACTGTGATCACAGGTAAAAAGCATATATCAGAGTTATCTAGTGTCTATTTTGCTGGTTTAGTAAAAATCACTAACCAAGCAACAAAGTGGCCACCTGGCAGCTACCTACAAGAAATGTCAGATTTTCAGTACAGATTTTCTAGTGTAAACAAGCTGGATAGATGTGTTCTACATTCTCTGACATCGTTAAACCAAAGGGTGCCGCTGGCAATCACATTTTTCTCAGCAACTATTTTGATAAATGTTTAGTCCTTTAGTCCTTTTTTTTTTAAAGAAAAAATGTCAATTCTGTGATCTTAGCTCCTCAGTTGTGAATATTTTCACTGAAACATTTTTCACCATTTGCTGACAATTGGACCATACAACTAATTGATTAAAGGGGCAAAAAGCGAAATCGTTTCACCGCTAGGTTTGCTGTTGTGCACTGCCTGTAGTGTGGACCAAAACAAAGTGTGTCATGAGCCACACCTCCCTCTACCTCTGCTCTGAGCCGTTCACATGAACGTACATGAACGCGCAGCCGGACCGGCTCGTAAACAAGGGGCTGGAGATCAACACAGAGAGAGGGTGTGTGAGGTCATACTATACTCCAGATGAAATTACACCTCTAGTTCTTCACATAGCAATTTTTTAATTCCTTCAATCTAGAAATGATGAATTTCGCTTATTGCCCCTTTAAGAGGATGATTGACCAATTAATCAAAAACAAAATTAATTGTTAGTTGCAGCTCTAGCTTATTGTTTGTGAACAGCATCCAAAGTTGAAATCTGTTTTGAGGAGTTGCAGCATGTACATACAAGAATGTATTGTGCATGACCTCTAAGAATGTCTGTCTGTAACATTGCTTACTATAGCTTAACTTATCCTGTATTCCACTCAGTTTCAAATATGTCTTACAGAGAGTGTCCTGAAAACATCAGGAAGGGAGGCTGAA
>NW_026081185.1:0-1280 GCF_006386435.1 Epinephelus moara | reverse complement strand
GAATACAATGAGTCGTATTTGCAAACTGCACTCCATCAGTTTTCCTCCATCAATAATCAGTATTTAAACACGTAAACCCTCACCCTTGCCATCTGTGCATAACTCTCTATTATTAGTCTGTTGATGGCCACCTCTCCCCATTCCAACCTTTATTCAACCACACAGCCAGCTCAAAGCGTCCCATCTGTCATCACTCAAAAGTGGCAGTCACACCCTGATCAACACCCCAAACAGGCCACATTTCAAACAATGAGATGAGGTTTCTATGTGAAGCTGACTGACTGACTCTTGCCCTTCATGGTTTCCTGCTACTGTGATGGATGACTTTGACAATAACAGCAGTGTTGCAGAGAGCCAACCTATCACTCAGTAGGGTATCTGATGCCAATAATCTACCCTTGCAGGTCCAACTAGGCGTTACGCAAAGTTAACCCAGCTTGACTCCAGCTCAGATCACTTGCCAAAACAATCATTTATTAGGTTCTTAAGAAGTGTCAGGCGTACAGAGAGTCCTGCATTCTTAAATAGCTAGTATCTGAAGAGTGACACTGTCACAAACAAGATGATGCATTGTACAATTATGACTTGAAACAAACTGCACATACCTGCCCTTGAATTAATATTTTGTGTACACAATGTCAAAAGGACATTTTTGCCACGATAGTTTCAAAATTATGTTCAATGGATAATTGATCTTTTTTTTCCCCCGATCTTTATATGACCTCATTGCTGCTGATTGGTTTACAGTGGAGTTAGTTGAGCCCAGACACCTAATGGTGCCTTGTGTGTCGGAATCAGTCACTGCCGACCACTGACCAAGCTGCTTTAAAGCCCTGGAAAAGACAATGGAAACTGGAGTTTGGCATACAGGGGCGTAAATATAGACAGAGCAGGCGGGGCGGTTGCACAGGGGCCCATGGGATGAGGGGGCCCACAGAGAGAGTGGGACCTCCAAGTATTTGTTGGGTAGAAAACAAGCCCTTGTGAGCAATTTGAATTGCTACCTTAGAAATATGCCTGTTTTCAAAGAAAAACTTGCTATTTGCTATATGTGCCTTTGAAAAGGCAAACCCATCTTCATCACGTTTTTCTCTTCTGTTTTTTTGTAAAATAGCCAGCAGCAATCTATAACAAAATATGTTCGTAATTATAAATAAGCTATAAAAATTTTACAATTAAATGAATAATACCTTATTTCCATTGGTATTTTCGTCATATATGTGGTGATCATTTCTGTGTAATATGTATGTTGGTGTTATCCAATGTAAAGTATCTATTTG
>NW_026081184.1:0-1606 GCF_006386435.1 Epinephelus moara | reverse complement strand
TGTGTGTGTACATGCGTGCATCCCTATGTCACTTCGGAGGATTTTCTCATTCCACGTTTCACAGTGTGTGGAATATCGCTTTATAGCAGCTAAATGAATTTAAATTGAGATCATCCTGTCGACTGAAATATTTAAAATGACTGTATCCTTTATTTCATATATGCTAATACAAAGAAATAGCTTTACACTTTGCAGGTTTCTGAGTCACATTTTATCATGTAAACATGAATATAAAATATAAACTTAGAATAAAGCACCACTTATTTAAAATGAAGTCAAAACATTTGTTGAAATATTGTGATACAGCAACACGGGAACATCTAACATAAGAGGCCCCCTTTTCATCGTATTGTGTTGCTCCTCTCTCTTCTTTGCCACTGTCAACAGCCCTCTACTTTTTTCATCTTGAAGCACTAAAATGTGTTAACAGAGTGGGAGGCAGAAATCGTCGCCCAAAGTCACGAGTCAGCCACCAAGGCTGGAGCTGACGGCTTTCAACTGGCACTGCGGGAGCTATTCAGAGGGCTTTTTCTATAACGCCCCTCTCCTCCCCCAGAGCTGAAAATTGGAGGCGCTCAGGGCCGCGGAGCTGGAGGTCAGCCTCATTGTGTACAGAAATGAATACACTCCCAGTGTAGATGCCACCGCTGCGAACACACATGCATACACACACACACACACACACACACACACACATTCAGTTCATGTGGATGTATTTTTTTTTCTTCTTCTTCTTGGAAGCTGCAATGTAGAAAATAGGCCTGAAGCTGACATATCTTTTTTTTCTGTTTTCTTTTCACAGCAGGCTTTGTGATTGTTGCATATTGTGCTCTTTTTGTTCCCCCTTTTATATACACGTGTGGGCACACACTTTGTGTTTCATATACACTCAAACAGACTGTGATCAAACACATGCATGTATACATACAGCCCCCCTGCGTTGTTATTTATAGCTTAAACCATCTTATATCTGCATAATACAACACAATGAGACAAAAAGAGCTTGATTGATTCAGTACATTGCTGTCAAATATGAATTGAGGGTCGGAAAAAAATGCAAGACAACATAAAGGACGTTATATTTGAACTTTAAGATATAAATTAAAATAGGGTAAAATGCTAAAGCTAACACATCTTAGCGGCACTGGTGGGGAATTTCTGCTCACTTTAATGTAGACAAAACCAATCCACTATGGCTTGAACATCAGAGAGATCCAGTTTGAAAGTAATCCTACAGTGAATGCACAGCCCCTCTCCAGATTAAAAGGTAACAGTAATGGCCCTCGTCTTCACTGTTTCTTTCATCACCTGGTAAGTTGGCAGTGGCATTGGACTCACGCTTCCTCGCCACGTGGCCTCAGCCAATCTGAGGACAGAGGCGGCAGCTTTGTGCGGGGTCTGAACCATTTGAAAGGGCTCATCAAGCATTTATAAAGACCTGAAAAGCTCCTGCTGAGGCTGTAAGGATGTATAGGAGCAGCAGTGCATTGAGTATAGTGGCTGCATGTTCTAGAAGAAAATGTCTTAAGTCATTATTTAATGCCAAGACCTCAGTAAAGGCTTCAGTGGGAGTGAATGACGCCTTTAAACACCTTTGAGTTATCAG
>NW_026081183.1:0-3449 GCF_006386435.1 Epinephelus moara | reverse complement strand
TGTGGTAACCGGTACCATGTCTTCAACAACAAGAAAAGGAGGAACAGAACTCAAGTGGTGGAGCTGATCAAGAAGATCGATGACATGGTGGCGGCAAACGGAGGACAGCACTTCAGTGAGGAGATGTACAAGGAAGCGGAGCAGACTCTGAAGGAGCAGGGGACGGACAGAGACGCAGCAGAGGAGGTGGTGAACTTTCCCTTCATGGCTGAGCTGCTGCAGAGAGTCATTCTGTTTCAGGCCATACTGGCTGCTGCCGCACAGGAGGACACCAGCAACATGGACCCCTCCATGTCTGCCCCCGTCTCCCTCTCCAACGTGAGGCCTGCTGTCTGACAGAAACAGACTCCAGTTACTTCCCTTATTTCTGCTCATCGGACACAGAGCAGCTCAATGAGATTAGAAATGGTGATTGTATTTGCAATCAAACAGTAACTAATTGTTTATTGGTGATTAGTCATGACTATTTATATATTAGGCCAACTATCCAGTGAAAGCAGTTTGTGCTTCCAGGGTTTTCAACATAATTTGCTGCTTTTTATTTTTTAAGTTTTGTTCAAACTAACAGTGGTTTTTCCTCATTATGTTTGACATTTAATAAATTACCTTATAACAACATATCTGATGTCCTCCAGTTTTATTTTTAACAGTGTAGCTCATCAGTGCAACAAGTTTTCAAATCAATTGCTTCTTTCAACAGTACTAACATACAAAACTTGCAGTATGTTACAATAAATGCAGTACAAATAAATACATTTTAAAAAAATAGAGATATACTGTGGGAGACAAAAAAACAAATAAGTGACCAAGGAAGGAATAAACAAAACAAGGAACAAAGGTTTTATTAATGGGTACAAACACTGCAACAGAAATGCAAGAGATTTTTAGAATAAAATCATAATGACATTTTAGTTTAGTCAAATATTATCAGAGTCAAGTATGTAATTTTCTGAGACACACGACAGTCAACAATACCAATAATGCTGCACAGTAACGAAAGTATTCTCAGGAATGTGGTTAAGTCCCAGTAAGTCTAGTTCCATGAATTCAACATGAATTCATCTAATCTAATAAGATTTGCTACTGGTTTACCACATCAAGGCTCCACCTCGGCGCCCTGAGACAGATATGTGCATGCACCAAATAATGCACCAGATACTTGGCTTCTCTTTGAATTCAAGAAGACAGAGGCAAGATGGGCATGAGGTCAGAGAGGTACACATGTACTCCTAGAACTAGAGTTACATCCAGGAAACTATTTTCATTTCAATCATGCTACGCCCTCTAATAGGCTTTATTATTGGCAAACACCTGAGGCAAAGGCTCATAGGAATGTGATTAACACCCAGCTGGGCCTGATTCCATTCATACAGCAACTCGGACCCAACTGCTAACCGGGGAAGAAGAAGTGCAGTGACTAGACCACTGAGCACCACCCAGTAAGGGTCCCATAGCCTCAAATGCCTTCAAGTGTGTAAATCCAAAATGGGTGACGTCTCCAAGCACTGAGTGAGACTATACAACCAGACGTCATATCCCTGGTATATGACAGCACAAAGATAGAGATGAGCAGTGTTGTGCACATTAACACTTCACAAGAGCGAGCTCAAAGTTTAAATCACCTAGAATAAAATGAGCTATAAAATGAGCAATGTGCACGAGCATGAACGCTCCCTGTTGCTATGACTACAATAGTGTTTCGGGGCTCAGTCCGAGCCACTTTATTTGTTTCCCATTTACAGAGTCAGGAAACAGACAGCTAACAGACTATGAGGAGAATACAAGAATCACACACTTCACTTCTGTACTTAGCAAACAAAATGAGGATTTTCCTTCATCACGAGCACATGTAACGACACATTTTACCCGTATGATACTTGTACTCATAAAAGTGCATTATCTACACCAGATACTCGTTTCATCTCTGTATTCGGCTCAACCCTATAATGATTCATTTCAAGGCATTAAAAATGTAGGAGAAGAAAACAAATGTTGTCAGTTAGCTGATGATACAGCTGTCTTTCTACAGGATGAAGAGCAGGTTTAAACAATGCTAAACATTAAATAAATGCACCCTTTTCCACATAAAGACGGCAGTATTCATACTTCAGAATCTGAAGGTATTACACTTAAAGAGGAAGTAACATTGGGTCAAGTACTTTTATCCAAAACTAGAACACTGTTATGTTTAGGTCAGGACTATTCAATTACAAATTCGATTGGGCCAGATTTTAAAATGAGAAATTGTCGATGGGCAACATTTTCAGTAGCGAGCCACCAACTGAAAACTTTTTTTTAGTGTGTGTGTATATATATTATATACATATATATATAAACTAAGCACGAAAATTAAGGAAATTTGTGTATTGTAGATTATTTCTTTGTTGTAAGAATGCTTCTTGGCAATAAATCTTACACCGTTGGAAAGCCTGTTTATTTCCCTTTTCACTGGTGCCACATTTGTAAGGAACATGCATTTGTGGGATGAGCAGCAGAGCTAAGTATGTGTGGTTGCGGCCATGAAAAATTTGCCAAATCTTCTCTGACAATGTCAAACAGCTTTTTTTGCTGTTGCTATTGACACAGCAGTTTTTCCCCTTACCCTAACCATGTGTATTTGTTACCTAAACCTGACCACGTGTGTAAGTCGTTAAAGAAAAAAAAAGTAAATTTGCGGCGTTGTACTGACATAGTGCCTTTATTACGAAAGAGACTGTACATAAACTGTACATTTCCTGTGAAAACCGAAGTGCATTTGAAAGAAGACAAAGCATGTAACAGGCAGAACGTCAACAACCAACACACCCAGGGTACGCTGCATGTCGTATCTGGACGTGGAAAGTCCATCACCAAACATCAATCTGTGTTCCACAATTATTCACAATTATGAAAGTATGTTCCACAATTATTCTTTAAAACATAGTCTACCTTAGTCTGGATAAATGGTGAAGTTGGCATGTACTAACTGACAGAAAAAGGGTTTACCTGGCAGTGGGGTTTGTTTTTGGCTTCTAATGTTTTTATTATCGATTTGATAAAACCACTAAAATAGATCAGACCTGCCCGCAGTCCAGACCTGTCTCCCACTGAATATGTTTGGAGGCTCTGAACTGTTGAGCAACTTAAGTCGTATATCAGGCAAGAATGGGAAATAATTTTACTTTCAAAACTTCAACAGTTAGAGTCCTCTGTTCCCAAGCAAAGAAAAGGTGATGTTACATAGGTGTAAACATGCCCCTGCTCCGAACTTCTTTGGAACGTGTTGCAGGCATCAAATGAGTGTGTCTTTATAACGTAACACTAAAGTTAATAATTTTGAACATCCGATATCGTTGTCTTTGTACCATATTCAATTGAATATAGGTCTAAAAGAATTTGCAAATCATTGCATTCTGTTTTTATTTACGTTTTGCATAAGCTTACAACAACATTAATGAAAGTAATAATAT
>NW_026081182.1:0-1553 GCF_006386435.1 Epinephelus moara | reverse complement strand
TCGTCCAAAATCATAGTAAATGTCATAGTATAGTTTGCCACAACAATTCATATAAAATGTTGTTTTTATTATTCCATAACATTTAATTTAGAAAAAGTTACAGTATATAATGCCATAAAAATTATGTAAAAATGTCATAGTGTAGCATGTCATAAAATTTCATATGAAATATGGCCAATGACATGTTTTTGAGATCACAGTGACCTTGACCTTTGACATTTAAAGACTCACATCTCATCAGTTCACCCTTGAGTCCAAGTGGACAATTGTAGGAAATTTAAAGAAATTCCCTCAAGTGGTTCTTGAGATATTGTGTTCACCAGAATGAGATGGACAACTCAAAAACACTGCTTGCAGACACAGCTATCCCCAGCAGGGATTCATAAACACAATTTGAACAGGGGCAAGTAAATATGGATTTGGAGTAAGTAGACTTGTGACTCACCTGCCTGACCGGGCAAGTTAAAAAAACATGATTGTGAACCCCAGGGTGTGCACTGAAGGCTTTTGGTTTTTTAAACAGAAACACTCAGATTTCTGTGCGCAAATAAACCCAAAAATACAAATGAGCGATGTCACAGTTTAAAGTGTGATTCAGAGCTTTGAAAGAAAGTTGATTAAATCAAGCCGAGTCTCTGCTATTGGACCGGATGTGCCTTGTTTCTCTCAGCATGACAGACAACGGCGTTACTGATCAAGCAATTGTAAAAATCAAGCCCATAAATTAGAAGCTATTTTTCTACCAAGGGAGAAGTTTCACAACCAAAATGCAGCGTGTTGGAAACACATCAGCCCATTTTGTTCAAGTTTTAATTAACCAGCCTGAATACATTTCCCCTGTGCGGCCATTTACCTGTGTTATGACACAAAGACTGACAGATTACTAATAAACTTGAGTTTTGCATAGTTTTTTGAGGCTGTGTAATAATGTCAGAGTGTTTTTGAAGCTTGACACAAAACAGACCTGCAATTTGAGCTTTTAGAAAAATCTTTCAAACTCCAGGCTGAGGGATTTAACTTACATGTGGCACAGCTACATTAATAATCTCTTACCTGCAGAACTGCCGAGAGTGATTCATGTTGGGACCGGCCTTGATGTTGCCTTTGTCTGGGTCATAGATAGTGGTGGCTCGAGCGTAGGCTCCTCCCAGGATGAATATAAAACCGTTTAGACTCACTGCAGGGGCGTATTTGTTATCTAAAGATATGAGAGGAAGAGAAGGAGGGAGAGGGAGGGAGGGAGGGAGGGAAGGAGAGGAGAGATTTTTGTTAAGGAAAACACGGAGCTATTGTTTGAATGTCATTCTCACACGCAGCAGAAATTTCCATTCAGCATAATGGCATCAATTTGTTTTTCTCTTCTCTGTTTCTCCCCCTTTCGGTCCCCGGGCTGCATGCAAAAATCATCATCAACATTCTCCTTATCACTTTACAGATGTGCCATTCTCAAGATTGCTTTGGAGAAAAAAAAAAGTAGAGGATGGATGGCAAACCAGTGAGAAAGCGGAGTTCATAAATCACAGTGGCTTTATTGGGTTCTGCTCCAAAATATG
>NW_026081181.1:0-1203 GCF_006386435.1 Epinephelus moara | reverse complement strand
TAGGGTATGTGAATGAGAATAGTTGTTTGTGTGATATATGAGAAGATGGCGGACCTTGAGCGACTCAGTGAAGCTGTTGGCCTCTGACTGTCCACACAGGCCGCTGAGCAGAGCGGAGCGCCCGCGGAGGCTCGTGCACTGCAGCGCCTCACGGCCTGGACACAACGGATGCGGAACCGAAGCGTAGCGCCCAGCAGCGGAGGCAGTTTTCAATCGGCGCCCTTGACTGTCCACACACTGAATGAATAGGGCATATTGTTCTGACCATTTTATTTATGACTGTAGGCTCGGTGACATAGAATTAAAATTGTAATGAAGTGATTCGTGTATTGAAAAATGTGTTCGGTTATGCATTGTTGTGTTATTTTAAATTATAAACACGGTATTTTCTCACGTTCCACAGAGCGTGCTGTTGTTATTTTATTTTGAAAATTGGCCGGATTCTCTTGTCTTTTCTGTGTCCGACTTCCTGTTTGGTACGATCCGCTCTATCTAGCTTGACAGAAGCGCTCATGGCTAGCATGAAAAGTAGACCAGAACTGAAGCGCTGCAGTGCGCGAACCTCCGCGGGCGCTCCGCTCTGCTCAGCGGCCTGTGTGGACAGTCAGAGGCCAACAGCTTCACTGAGTCGCTCAAGGTCCGCCATCTTCTCATATTATGATTGGAAAGGCGGGCCTTCTTCTCGCTTCATCAAAAATAACCAGTCAGGAACTGAGAATTCAGTCTCATTTCCGTTTCAATCAAACTCCCTTCCGTTTCAATCAAACTTTCTCACACAAACAACTATTCTCATTCACATACCCTATCATTCTGTCTTACATTCACTGTCATTGTGTTCCTTACACATGGTTATTTGCATTCACATGTACAACTAATTTCTCTTACATATGCTATTATTCTGTTTCAAATATAATGTTATTCTCATACATATATTAGAACTTTGTTTTACATATACTGTTACTTTCATGTACATACTATCATACTTACATACATATAATATTATCCTCTGTTACACTAAGAGTATGACAGTAAATAAAAGAAAACATGATGGTAAATATAAGAGAGTATAGTAGTGTTTGTGTTAGAGTATAGTGGTGTATGTATAAGAGTATGATTGTGCATGTAAGAGGGTATAGTAGTGTTTGTGTAAGAGTATAGTGGTGTAGGCCTATGTATAAGAGTATGATTGTGCATGTAAGAGAG
>NW_026081180.1:0-3896 GCF_006386435.1 Epinephelus moara | reverse complement strand
TATATTTAGGAAAAGATGCTGTCTGTTGCCTCTTTAAATTTTGTCTTTTTATTCAAAAAGCCAGTCTTTAATGTCCTTGACTGTCATTTTGTGCCTTATTTATATTTTAAGTATTGGTTCAGGCACTATTAAGGCACCTATACCATTTGTTTTGGCACCTGGTATTGGAACAAACCCAAATAAAACCAAACCCTAGTAATTAGACAGGCAGCATTTCGTGTTTTTCTGTCACACTTACTAAATACACTTTGACTGCTTTCTTTAAACACAGTTGCATCTGAATGATAATTACCCACTCCAGTTAGGTGACTATCTCTGCCTATAGAGTGGGCCTACCAAGTAAATTAATTTACCATGTGTTAATTTCTATATTGTGGATATGGCAACATGGTATGAGTAAAGCACACTACTTGTTCTGTTATCAGATGCAAGAACCAACAGACAGGTTTCCCTATATTTCCATCATCTGAGGATGTGAAGATTTAATTTAATTTTCACTAAAACGTGTCCGCAACAATTGGAAAACTATTTCTTAACTAGGACCAGTACGGAGCAGGATTCCCTTCAAAACTGAACTTCAAGAATGATTCAGTACAGACTGTTCAAGACCTAACTTCAAATTTGGAAGCTGTAAGTGCTGCCATGTTATTTTACTGTTCGTTTTGCAGGTAAATCTGCTAAACTGAGCATTAGCATGTTGCATGGCTAATGTGGCTAGCCTTGATTGTGGACCCACATGGTGGAGCAATGTAATGGAGTATGTAACAGTTTTTTTTCTTTTGCTCAATGATCCTTGCCACAATATATGTGCGTGTGTTGCTGTGACGTTGTTTGTATGTAGATTTATTCGAAAGAGATTCTTTGTTGAGCTGAGCAATATATTGATGGATAGTGATTTGAGACTAGATATTGTCTTAGATTCTGGACATCATAATACCATAGGTGTTATGTTTTCCTGGTTTCAAAGGCTGCATTACAGTAAAGTGATGTAATTTTCTAAAGTTGCTAGACTTTTTCAAGATGTTCTGTCATTTGCCTTTTCCAACTTTTTACCTCTTTATCAAAAATTTTACGGTGTAAATCTTTTGTGAATGCACCAATAATCAACCGTACAATAGTGCTGCAATATCGACATTGAGGAATTTGGCCAAAAAATATTGTGATATTTGATTTTCTCCATATCACCATTCCCTAATGCTCTGAAGGTACCCATATGAAAAACTGTAAGAAATTTTGGAAATGGTAATGTCGATCAATGTTAGCACCCAGTTGCTAACTTGCTCAGACCTGAAGACTGTAGTGGCCAGCTGGACAGTGTTTGTGGTGTTATGCCAAGGCCAATACAATCTTAATGTTTCACAGATGAAGTGTACTGGAATACTAGCATTAGTGACACATTATTGTAGCTCTGTTACAGTTCCAGAGTAACATAGGCCTGTAGGAATACTGTCAACAGCCTTAGGGCAATAAGGAGAAGGTTGTATGTGCCTTTTTAAGGCAATTGGCCAGCACAAATAATATAAAGAGAGTAGGTTTCACACACACTCACACACACAAACAAACACACACACACGCACGCACGCACGCACGCGCACACACACGCACACAGGCACACATAGGCCCAAGACACAACCCTGTTTGGTTGGGGTCAGGTAGTTTAATACTAGCTGATAGGCTAAAGGTAGGTAACATTTTACATTTCTTTTAAATCTCTTCTAAAAACACATTTTTACTGAAAAGCCTTTTTTGATTTTATCTGAGTTGTGTCATTTATTGTTTTCATGTATTGGAATTGTGTACTTTATGTTTTAGTTGTTCTGTAAAGCACTTTGTAACATATGTTTTGAAAAGTGCTATATATAAATAAAGGTTATCATCATTATTATTGTTATTATTATTATTATTTGGACAGTGTCAGGCTCATTGTTTGCCTCTGCTTACAGCCCTTGTGCTAAATTAGCCAGCTACTGATAGCAGTTTCATATTTATCATAAAAATATGAGATGGTTATCAGTTTTTATCAAAGTACACACAAACAATAAACCCAGGAAACTTCTATACAGAAGAGTTTATTAATATCATATTAGAGGACCTCAGACAACTGTTCATCAATGCTGCTGTAAATCGGGTGCAAGTTATTAAATTCCTTGTACTGTGAACCAACAAAATCTCTTGCAGAAAGTGTCTTAACAATGTGATAAATTGACTATCAAACTTTGTTTTAATAGTCACCGACCCTAAGTACAAATATTCTATTAAAGGAGAAGAAGCATGGAAAGATTAGCTTTAAAAATAAGTGGACATGACTATGACGAATTAGATCAGACTCAGCCATAAGGATGTTCAAAGGAATCATCTGATTCTATCCCAGTGACTTCCACCTCACACAGTGTCAAGTATTCTTTTCTTCCAGGAATCACAATGTTCACATATTGGCCTTCCATGAGATCACATGCAAAGGTTTTGGAGGTCCCAGCTGCGATAGACGAGATGATGGCACATCTGAAGAAAAAAAAGAAAGAAAAACTGAATTATGAGTGAAATTATGTTTCCTGACAAAAACTATCCATGGAACCAACCAGTAGAACTATTTAGATACTGGTGATGCTTTTTCTATGAAAAATATAGGTTTTTGTGTGAAAATGATGTACGCTGATCAGCCAAAACATTAAAACCACTGACAGGTGATGTGAACAACATTGATCATCTTGTTACAATGCAATGTTCTGTTGGTAAACTTTGGGTTCTGACATTCATGTGGTTGTCACCAGACATGCTCCACCCACCTAAACACCAGTGCAGACCAGGTACCCCACCCTTATAGCAGCGGCACACCCCAGTAGGACAATGCACCATGCCACACCACAAAAACTGCTCAGGAGTGGCCCGAGGAACATGACAGAGACCTCAAGGCATTGACCTGGCATCCAAATTCCCCAAATCCCAGTCTGATTAAACATCTGTGGGACGTGCTGTTACCCCCACCTCACAACCCACAGGACCCAAAAGATCTGAAGCCAACGCGTTGGTGCCAGACACTATCGGACATACCCCCAGAGGTCCTGTGTTCATGCCTTGACAGGTCAGAGCCAAGTCCGGTCCAAGGAGGACCCACCGTGGATGGGGGGATACCTCTGGGGTACCAGCATGTCCCTCAAGTGTGCGGTCAGATTGCGATCTGGGGGATTTGGAGGCAAGGTCAACACCTTGAGCTCTTTGTCCCATTCCTCGGGTAATTCCTGAGCAGTTTTTGTGGTGTGGCATGGTGAATTGTCCTACTGGGGAGGCAATTCCATCAACAACTGCCATTGTCATAAAGAGGTTTACTTGGTTTGCAACAGTGTTTGGGTGGGTAGAGCCACCAGGACCCAAGGTTTTCTATGAAATATTGCACTGTTTTAATGTTTTGTCTGATTGGTGTAAATATCCAGTGCACTGATTTCCTCTAACTTACAGAACCAGTGTAAAACATTCAAACCTAGCATTTGACAGAAAGTGCTGTTACCTGGGATTGGCATTGCCATTGTCATTGAGGGAGTTTCCAATGTGGATCTCAGCACCATTGAGCCTATTGTGGCAACAATCTTTTCTGTTGGTGATGGTGACAGTGTTGATTTTATACTTCTTCAGGAGGTCCAGTCTCCACCATGGTTTTATCTGTCCTTGTGTGTGGGTACAGGATCCTTGTCCATAGATGCTTGCCCGATTTCCATCAATTGCATTTTCAGGGGGGCCATTCCACCCCACAGAAGACTGAGTTGCTTTTCCACCTTTAGCAATATTAGCACCTGGACAAAGCACAGTTTAAAATTATATATGGTTTCAGGAGGACACAAAAGTTTTAGATATTTGGATCTGACCAAACCCATAAAAGAAAAGGCAGTCAACTTATTATC
>NW_026081179.1:0-1376 GCF_006386435.1 Epinephelus moara | reverse complement strand
ATCACAGCACAGAGAGCTGAACAACAAAGATGGGGAGTAAGTTTATGAACAAAAAAACGGGTCTGAGGACCTGAGATGGCAGTGAGGACGGTGTTATGTCTCAATGTATAATAGTTAGGAAATCAATATACTGCTCCAGATGTGTGATTGTTCCCATATCCACTTTCACATGCTAGTCTTCTCTTATGTGCAGATGTGACTGCTACTGAAACTGCACCACCACTCCACTCCACCTCCCAGTAACATCGTCCAGTCAGACTCTCTCTGCTCAGGACCTGAAACCTGTACATGTCACTGTGCCAATCTGGTTGAGGGGGAAAAACTAATTGTAATGAAACACTGAAATGACACAAAATCTTTCAGTGGGTTCTGAAAATACAGCGACCCTTTAGAGCAGTGGTTCTCAAACTTCTTTTTGTAAATATTGAGTAGTTCAGTGGCCGGCTCTGCAGCTGGACAAAAAGTCTTCTTTTAAACTTCAGCATGGCAGCCTGTCAGTGAAGGAGACAGTCAGATTTGTTCATCATGTCACTTTGTCACCACCAGGTGTCTCCCTTGGTTTTGTTTTCCCTCTGTGACAGTAGAGGCCTTTATCACAGTGGACATTTGGACAGTAGGAAAAGCACAGGTGTTAAAATAACATTAAGAATGCCTCTGTTCTGTTCAAGTGTCCCAGATGGACAATTGAAAAATATAGAAGGATTGAAATCCATGAAGCAGAACCAAAGATATTTTTTATTCCACACATTCATAAAAAAATACTTTATCAGTCCTTGAGGGAAAAATCAACTTTATTAAATGATCTAATTAATAAATCCTGGTTCAGTTTCTCCATTCATTTAATCCACATTAAGTCTGATAAACCAGAATGTCTGCACTGTAGAGGAAAATCAACAATGCTTCACAAGTGATTATCAGTATAGTAACAATAATTATACAGCTTAACTACACTTTAGAAAAAAAACATCAAAGATGATCATCTGTGAGCTCAGATCAAACACTCTACAGTACAAAAATCGTATATATGTCAATAATATAGTGTTTTTCTATATATAAACACTCTAAAATACATAGCTGTTGAGTATTTTTGATTTTTCTTTCCAATTAATCAAAGTTTTCCACTATACAAACATTATCTGAAAATACAATCAACTCAACTATATTATTTTACTGAATAGATTTTAAAAGAAAACCCCCACACTTATAGATTCTGTTCATTTCTGTTCATCTGATATTTAAGTTCTATACATATATGCTCTCCTCCGAGAACCGTCACCTTATCGTGGTGGAGGAGTTTGAGTGCCCTAATGACCCTAGGAGCTATGCTGTCGGGGGCATTTTGTCCCTGGTAGGGTTTCCCATGGCAGATTGGTTCT
>NW_026081178.1:0-1571 GCF_006386435.1 Epinephelus moara | reverse complement strand
TCTGTCTCTCTCTCTCTCTCTCTCTGTGTCTCTCTGTCTCTCTCTCTCTCTGGATAGGAGAGGAACCTCACCCACCTTCATCCCGGTCTCTCAGCTCTGTTATCTCCCACTGTGACCTGCTAGATACCTTAGGAATCAAACACCCTCAGTCCAGACCGTACACATTGGTCAGAGTCCATAACAACACAGTCTGTGCAGCCAGACTGGACCGGCTTTACCTCTCCAAAACCCTCAGTCCTAAACTGGTTCAGTGTACCATCAGCCCGGTGGGCTTCACAGACCACCACTTTGTCAACATTGAATTAATTCTGTCGCCAGGTGAGAGGGTTAAGTCCTGCTGGCATTTTAACAACAAGCTCCTCCATGACAGCATCTTCTGCCAGGGCTTTCAGGCTCTCTGGGAGCAGTGGCAGAAGAGGAGAGCAGACTTCGGTACCTTAAAACTGTGGTGGGAGGTTGGCAAGGCTCGGATCCGTGTGTACTGTCAGCAGTACACTGCTCACTCCTCTGCTCGTGTACTGTCAGCAGTACACTGCTCACTCCTCTGCTCGCCTACAAGCAGCAGTTAGAAACCTGCAGGTTGACATTAAGACCATTGAAGAGGGGTTACAGCGGAGCCCAGGTCCCACCACTGGCCCAAAGCTGCAGGAGAAGAGGATAGAGCTCAGTTCGATCCTGCAGGAGAGAGTGAAGGGAGCCTTGGTCCGGTCTCGCTTCCTCCAGCTGAAGGACATGGACGCCCCGAGCTCCTTCTTCTTCAACCTGGAGAGGTCGGCAGCGCAGAGGAAGCTCATGTCCTGTCTGAAGCTCCCAGACGGCAGGATAACCACTGATCCAGCTGAAATGAGGAGCCACGCTGTGGACTTCTATGCAGACCTGTTTGCAGCAGAGGACTGTAGCCTGGAGGGCCGTGTGGAGCTCCTGGAGGGTCTACCTCAGCTCAGTCCAGAAGAAACAGCTGCTCTGGACTGTGAGCTGACCCTGGAGGAGTTAACTGATGCTGTGGGTCAGATGGCTTCAGGTCGGGCACCGGGGATCGACGGGCTGTCCGCAGATTTCTGTAAGAAGTTTTGGAACATTGTGGGACCGGATCTTCATGCAGTGCTGCTGGAGAGTCTGAGGACAGGATCTCTCCCTGGGTCCTGTCAGAGAGCGGTGCTTTCCCTGCTCCCAAAGAAAGGGGATCTCGCCCTTTTGAAAAACTGGAGGCCAGTAGCTCTTCTCTGCACGGATTATAAGATACTGTCCAGAGCTCTGTCCAACAGGCTGAAGGACTTTCTGGGGACCATCATACACAGAGACCAGAGTTACTGTGTCCCAGACAGGACAATAATGGACAATGTTTTCCTGATCAGAGACGTCATTGATGTGTGCCGTGTGTATGATGTGAACTGTGGTGTTGTGTCTCTGGATCAGGATAAGGCCTTTGACCGGGTGGACCACTCTTATCTGTTTGCTGCACTAGGGGGCTTTTGGTTTTGGTGATGGGTTTCTTTCTTGGCTGGGTTTGTTATATCACGGTGCACAGTGTTTGGTGAAGCTGGGGGCAGGGCTGAGTCGGCCAATCCCTG
>NW_026081177.1:0-1092 GCF_006386435.1 Epinephelus moara | reverse complement strand
ACCCCAAAAACGCCTAGGGCCCATAGGGTTAAATACATGCAGAGTCTATAAAACCACATTCATTACAAAGAGATTTAATTAACATTTTTTAAAATCATTAATTTACTAATATATTAGCCAAATGTATTAAATAACCATGAAATTGACACACTTTCAACCTCATCATTGTGACAATTAAAATATTCAACGATAACAACAGTCCTAGTTTACAAAGGAATATATGTACATGTACAATGTACATTTTGAAATGTAGGCCTAACAGTTTTGGCTTTCATTTAATTGTTTTGGCCTATAATGATCACCCACCCCCAACAGTTTCTTGTGACATGAAATTACGCATCTGTGGCCAAAGGCAATTGGTTCATTGGTAGCATGTTAAAAGGCATGCAGGGTATATGAACGATTCTGATTCACCTGTGCAAGTGTTAAGATGGCATATCTTGCTAGAGGATATTGCAGCCTGTGCCATAATAGCAGACCGGGCTGGGATTTCACAACCCTCTCTGAGCCGTGTCATCCCACGGGTATTAAATGGCACCCTAAGGCTATTGCCTGAATATATCAAATTCCCATATGATGAACATAATTAGACCGATGTGAAGAGGGGGATCCATGGCATAGCTGGAATGCCAAATACAATTGGATAGACTGTAGACTGTACCCATGTGCGCATCAAAGCTCCATCGATTGACTCAATGCAATACATGAACAGAAAAACTATCACTCCATCAGCGTGCAGATGATCTGTAATGCCGCCTGCGATATCCTTAAGGCTGTGGCCCGCTGGCCAGGAGGCACCCACGAATCATTTATTTTGCAAAACAGTACAGTGGAATGCGTTTGGAGGCAGGGGCTGTGAGAAGTGGATGGCTTGTTGGTGAGCATCTTTTGTTCTAGTCTTTTATTTCAATTGTTTTTAGTTAGTATTTTCAGTAAGTCTCTATTCCGTTAATGCTAAAATGTTATATTGTTTGGGTGACCGGGCATATGGCCTTAAAACATGGCTGATGACACCATACGCAAACCCTGACACCCCTCAAGAGGTGCACTATAATAACACATGCCCACACACGCGCCGTAGAGCGCACTTTT
>NW_026081176.1:0-1044 GCF_006386435.1 Epinephelus moara | reverse complement strand
CTCCTGCGGTACCACCATCTGAAACACACAGAAAAATGTTGGTGCAATACTCGTGCAGTAGTCACGGTTGCAAATGACTCCTGCTGAATTTAACAGCAATGTTTTAGTGGCCAGGAAGCAGCTGCCTAGTGAGTGTCACCATCCTGACCCCCACACAAATGATCGGAGCCAGTGTGTGTGTCATTTTATAGCATAAATAGCCTTCAGAGGTTTGAGCAGCAATCACTTTGTGGACAGTGTCAACCTGCTCTCTGTGCTTTGTATTGGATCTCCTCTGTGGTTAAAGGGACTGGATTGGTTCTCATCAGAGCACAGAGCAGGGGAAGTAATGCAGCATCAAAAGACATGATATGTGTATTTTAGAGCTCATCTGTGAGCCATGTCAGAGTCAAGAACAGGCCCGTTAGACAAACACATGGAAACATCACAAACAGTAGCATTGTGAGTAATCAAATATCTTTGGTCATCATGGTTTGGATTCACAGAGACATAACTTTGCTGTAACCTCAGACATAAAGCTCCTGTATGGTATGTGTGGTTCAGATGGACATCATGACACTGTGTGTGTTATCGCAAACGATCAGGGCTTCAGAGAGCAGAGCATACTCTCTCGTATCCCTCCGTTGGTGGCTGAGATATGCTCTCTCAGAGGCAGGTTGGCCTGTGGCTTTTGCACGAGCCACTCCTGCCTCTGAGAGAGCGGGTCGTCGCTTTTGCACTACCCGTGCTCTCTCAGGGGCGGGACAGGAGCGCCTCCTCCTGCTCTGCCCTGCATATGTAGAGTCCAAGACATCTGCACCGTCTCTCTTTCCCTGCACACCACGGGGGAGAAACGGCTCCGATACATTTAACATTTTTGCGAAGATCAAACCGACAATGGCAAGAAGAGCGGTGACATTCCTTCTCCTCATACTGCTGATACAAGTCAGCAGCGTTTCGGATAAATCAGCAAAGCTGGAAGGCTCCACTCAACTACCCTCTGACTGTTTGACTGAGACAGGGGAGCAACAGGGTCAAGTCCATGATGAAGGTGGGAGGAAGACT
>NW_026081175.1:0-1113 GCF_006386435.1 Epinephelus moara | reverse complement strand
CCCTTTAATACGATTTTGAAGTATAAGTATGTCACTGTGTAACAAAGAGATAGCGGAGAATAAAAACGTTCTGAAAAAGCTAATAAATACATTAGTAAAATTTACAGTATTTGGAATAAAGAATTAAAAAAAGAATCAGGTTGTACAGTTTAGAAATGTCAGGAATCTGTTTATCTAGAAAATGCTTACAAAGACTTCTTTTTCGTCTTTGTCTTCTTCTTCTTCTTCTTCTATTTATTTTTATTATTATTATTACCTTTTGTGTTTTGTATTTACTGTATTTTCTGACCTTCCCAGTGAGAGGTATTTATAGTTATGTTTGCAGTTTTCAGAAAGTTTCGGGATGAATTTGGTGGCACTGTTAAGAAATTCCAGAAACTGAGTCTCTGTATCTATTATTATCATTTTTATTTCTATTATCACCTTTTCTGTTTTGGGTTT
Source organism: Epinephelus moara (assembly GCF_006386435.1). Lineage (NCBI taxonomy): Eukaryota > Metazoa > Chordata > Actinopteri > Perciformes > Serranidae > Epinephelus > Epinephelus moara. The sequence goes on along the minus strand of NW_026081175.1, from coordinate 672 downwards.
ACTGTATATTCTGATCAACCCACAGAGAGTTATTAATGTGATGTTTATCGTTTTCCAGGAAAAGATGAGAGCTGAGATATGCAAAACAGCTTTGTGTGTTGTGACAATATGATTGTTGATGAAAGGTCTTCCAGTAAGATACAGATACATGTATTGTTACCCCTACTTGACAACATTAGGTAGACAATAAGCAACATGTTTCTTTCTATAACTTGATCTCTTAAACACCAGGTTTCACCGAAGAATGGGAGATTTCAACAACGACAGCTCCTCACAGGACGAAAGCTATTATGACAGCTACAGTGGCGACTACACAGAAGAACCTCCTGTAAACATCATCTTTGTTGACTCACACGATCAAATCAACATCGACTCTTTCTCTCATGATCTCCCCTTGGGCGTCTACCCCCCCACTGCCATCTATAATCATAACAACATCACCTCTGGCTCCAGTAATTACAGCAACATCACTTTGGGCTTCAGTGATTATATTTACACCCCCTTTGGCTACTACGATTATAATGACGAAGCTGGATTCATCATGTACGTGGTGACGTGCATAATTATTTGCATCGGCCTTCCGCTGACCCTCATGGCCATCTACAATCTTTATTCTCTGGTATGTACATTATGGTAGGTTTATTTATTTACTGTGTGTGTGCGCCAAGAATC
>NW_026081174.1:0-1034 GCF_006386435.1 Epinephelus moara | reverse complement strand
GGTAATATCTACCAGATGTAGCGAGGACATATTCCTCGAGATTTGTTGTAAACAATGATGCACCTTAGAATCACAGATATTTNTGCCCGTGCCGCACTCTAACACACACACACACACACACACACACACAAACACACGGAAAACCAGACATTATCATCAGTTTATAAAAGACCCCCGGACAACCCGGACGGGACGTGAAAAGTGGACATGTCCGGGCAAAAGAGGACATTTGGTCAGCCTAACGTAGCGGCATCTTGTGGGTCAAATGACCTATGTCAGCACTTACCTTGGTCTATAGGTCGCACCCAACTTTTCAGATGAAAAAAAGGGAAAAAAAGTGCGACTTATACACCAAGTTTTACGGTACTCCTGCCAGCACTTGATGTCTCTTGATGAAGACATTAGGCTCTCTGGTGTCAGCTCTTGCAGTTGGTGATCTTTCTCAATGGCTGAGTCGCTACGCATTCTGTGCAGAGGCAGAAAGAGTGATAAACTGACACAAAGACATCTCTGTGTGTAATGACATTATATCAGTATAAGACTCCAACATTGTGACCACAGATACAGCAATGGTTCAGACATTTGGTGCGGGGAGACGGATGTGAGGAAAGTTTAGTGCTACGGATGCTTCCCGTCGCATATCAATGTGATTACAACAGCAAGCACCGGGTAGATGTCAATGCTGATTGCGGATTCAGGATCATCGTTCACCATCAGAGGAAAAACAGTCCTGCAACATCACGTGAGTACTGCTCATTATTTGATAAGGATACGCAAAGAAACACGTACATCTGTGAAATAAACAGTATCTACCATGTTACACATGCACAATGATGACACTGTCCATACGGGTGCCAAATGATTTTATGCAAATCGAACAGAAACACAGCCACTGATGAGTATCAGTTCTCTGTGCCGTTAAGTGTCTTATGATTTACAACCCGGCTAACTCGCTGCTACGCCGGGATTACAGCCAAAAATAACACAGTAACAAACAACACAACTACAACTGCCCAGAAACTAAATGAATTATT
>NW_026081173.1:0-2222 GCF_006386435.1 Epinephelus moara | reverse complement strand
GCATGTTTTGTTGCCTCTTGCAGCAGCTGGAGTCAGAGAGAAAATGACTTAATTCACTGGGCCGACTGTTGGCGACTTTTAAGGTGGAACGCTAACTTGTAATGTTACACAATGCATGAGATGATGACGTGAATCCATCAACACACCTTAAATATTCCAAATGACAACACTGACCATTCCTTTAGTTTCTATATGACATACACTTTTAGTAATGAGTGGATCTTCAAGCGTTACTATATATTAATTTCGGCCGGGTTATGTGAACTGCATATATTCTAATCCTCACTCCAAGAAAAAAAATTGTTCACGTAGCATTGGGCTACGGCAACACTAAACCCCTGAGCTTGCCTTAGAATGCACAAACCTGCTATTTTTAAATATCCCATGGAGACAGACTCTCACTGCAGCCTGTTTGATTTTGTTCTGAAAATATTGGCGTGCAGCCTCGTTCTGTCAACGATAAACGAGGTGCAGACTAGGGCTGTGCGGTTGCCTCTAAATTTCATATTGTGGATTGTCATTGCTCTAGATTGCCAATACACAATTAAATCGCCAAGGGGAGGGGGGTTACGTCCTTGGCACGTGTCTTATGTCGATCACTACCACGTTATTTTAATATTTTGCATCACATGCAAAAGTGAGCGTCTCCGGCTTGTCAGCGCAGCGGTGTCGGTACGGACACCGTTGCGCAACCGGAGACGTGTTGCTCCTCTTCACTTCAAGTCGCTGTCATTAACTTTGACCCTGCAAAATAGTGCCGCAACATTGTAGGAATTTATGAAAGCCCTTGTGAACATTTCAATAGTTACACATTAAAACAATATTTATTTGCAATTACTCTATTGAACGACCCCGAAGCATGAGCAAACGGGCCGTGTCACTTCGGATCAAAGAGATGTCACTGTCAGCGCAGGGCTGACAGGGCACCCTCCGCTGAGAAGAGAGAGAGAAGAGGAGATGGATTGTAGGTCTGTTTGTAAACAGGTCCTCTCTAACAGTCATGTATTTTCCCCAAAAAACATTTCTTAATGCACGGTAGAGCACCGTTTCTTGTTGTTGTTTTTTTTACAAAATCGCCTTGATATCCAGAAAATCGCCTGGCAACCCTCCAATCACCAATATACGATTTGATTGCTGATCGTCCCAGGCCTAGTGCAGACTTCCATCTGTGTCACCGGTGATGAGGAAATACAGTGAGTGCTGGACGGAGCAGTGAGTGACAACAACCCTGCCCACATTTAAGAGTACTGTTTGCAATGGAAACACTAGGGTCTAGGTACCATGTCTGAAGGGTTACTGTTGGTTCCAAAGGTATCATACGAAAGTGTTGGGTGGAAAAAACGGGGCTTATATGTGCTGCATCATGGAAATGTTGGCTTGGAATTCTTACCAGTGAAAAAGCAAATGTTGACACAACTGCTATTACCACTACTGATTAAATGTGAAGAGGTCATACCAGACCTAGGTTACATCCCATGACAGTTATGAGCGTTGACACAGCATCATGTGTTGTTCTTACCAAAAACAGAGCAAGATAACTTTCTTCAGGNTTGACACAGCATCATGTGTTGTTCTTACCAAAAACAGAGCAAGATAACTTTCATCAGGACTTTGTTTTGTCTCCAGGGCCAAAGTTGATGCTCACTGTGGTGAGCTGCAACATTTTTTCATAGACAAGCTGAAACCTACACTGTGTCCCACATGACAACTTTCCTGCTAATCTTTTTATACATCTACCGTCACTGTTTCTCTCTCACTCAACCACACACACACTGTGATCACACCATATTACAAACAGCATATTTCCATCAAACTGTGTGAAGCTTTACAGGTAGAATAACAAACTCTTTGCGCAGCAGCAACAACAAAAACTGCTTTGAGGTGGTCCAGCCAAAAATACTTAATGTAGGCTGGGGACCATTTCACTGTAACTGAATTGCTCGGGAACAGCTTGCGTCCATGTTAACTTCCTGTTAGCTGATGTCATTCACATACACTGCAAATTCCCCCCAACAGGAAATACAAAGGGACACATCTGAAACGATGATGCGTATCAAACAATCTTTAAAACCTGAGCACTACTTTTTTACACCTAATAATGAAGACTCCACATATTCAAATACAGTCAGTTCCATTCAATAACAGTATTTATTAAACACAATGTCAAACTTAAAGCATTTTTCACACAATGATTTGTTTCACATTCGACCTCACTCATGATG
>NW_026081172.1:0-1241 GCF_006386435.1 Epinephelus moara | reverse complement strand
CAGGATTGTGTTACTGCTGACTGCGAAGTTGCGCTCGGGTTCAAGCTTGTGCTCAGTTTCACAACGACATTTTTTGAATTCATCAATTGACTCATTGTAAAACATAATAAGTATTCATGCTTTTTACTTACACTGGACATCTATAAAAATGGATGAAGAGTTAATCCGTCCATGTTGATTCTCAGATGTGCAGTAGTACTTCCCTCTGTCTTCAGAGCTGATGGACATGAACTGATATACACCGTCTGATCCTTGAAGCACTTTCTGGTTTTCCATGTACCAGGTCTTTTTAGCTGCTGGGTTAGCATCACTGCTGCAGGTCAGAGTCACTGAACTGCCCTCCATGATTTTACCAGAGGGATTCACTGACACAGAGGGAAGCTTTGGAGCATCTGGAGGAGAATTGAACATGAATAACTTATAAAGATGATAGAAGACATTATCACAGACAAATGACTATTTTTACATATTCTTCTCTTTATATACAGGTTCTGTTTGCTGAGTCAGTCCTGACAGTCCTCTCAGTCAAGATCTAGTTGTTAGCAGAAGTTAATGTTTGTTTCATTATTGTTATTGCAGGGTTCCTACACATTTGGAATTTCAAAATTCCATACTTTTCCATACCCTAATTTGCAGACTTCTCTGCGTTTTTTTTTTTTTTTTTCAGAGAATATGCGACATCTGAGTAAATATATCAGTGTATCATATTTCACATTATATTTAATATTTAATTATTCTTAATAGGCGATTGTAGCAAAGTACCATAATGGCATGCAAATAAAAACTCAGGTAAGTTCAATGTCTGGGCTGAGGCAAAAAGGTTGGGACTCTGGGTGCAAGCGATGCAGTAACAAGACATCGGTGTTTTTTCCTTTCATGTGGCTCAGAATCGCCTTCTCCAAGTATTTATATATGGTATTGTCAAGCCATCCATCCAAAAACTTGCATCTACCCATTGTGAACCACGTGAAATTCATCTTCTTGTCGAAGGTGCAGTGTTGGAGTGAAACTTGATACCTGGGGGGCTGGAGGAGGGTCATGGGGCAGCGGACTGGACATACCACTTGTCAATGGGTCCATGTCATTGGTACGACAGCCCATTAGTCCGTCTGTCCGCTGTGCTGACACCTTGATGGTGCGCCGCGACTGGCTCTGGGTCAGCTGGGAAAGGCTTGAGGCGAAGCAGGCTCACGGCTTATGTGTTTGCCACTCTCTTTTTCATTTTAACCCACACCATGATC
>NW_026081171.1:0-1423 GCF_006386435.1 Epinephelus moara | reverse complement strand
CAGTGTCACCATGTCTCATCATCATCACTTACTTTGCTCTCAAACAGCTGATTGTAGGCAGTGATCAGTTGCTCTTTCTTTGCTGTTTTGGCGACGTTTTTGATGTTTCCCAGCAGCTTGTGCTCATTGAGGAACTGAAAGGGAAATGTGAATTAGAAGGAGAATACATGATGACAACTTAAACTACCATCTGATAAGTGTGACTCATAAATGAGGCTTATTTAAACAAACTGACATTAACCAGTAAATGCAGCTGCTTCTCTTCCTTGTCATATTTAATAACAAGCAGTGGCTTCTATCTAAACAATGCAGCACTCTCTTGTACGACTGTGACTGTGTATCTGTTGTATATTGCACCTTGCTACATGCTAACACACAGCAGCCTCACAGATGTAGCTCCGCAGCTAACCACGCAGCATGCTGCAGCTCACACTCAGCGTTTACACTTTAACATTCACATATTCAGGCTGAAATCACAGAGACATTAAAGCGATAAACCTACCGAGTGGGCTGCATTGTCCTGAATGAACTTTATAATGTCTTTTTTGGGCAAATCGTCACTTTTGAGCTGCTCATCGCTCCACTCCCGTGTTGGTTCATCCGCCATTTTGAGAGGCGAATTGGTTAAGCTTGACCCTCCTGGCGTATCGTATCCCAAAAACCGCGAAGACTTTTTGTTTCATTATTAAAATTCTGATTCAACCAATGATTGAATTCAAGACATAGATGGACATTGTAAAAAAAAAGGAAGTAAAGTCAAGTGAGTCTACAGTTATAATTGAAAATATTTTAATCATTATATGAGCGAGTTACATTACATCTCTCTAATGTGTTTGCTGCCACCTAGTGGACAAATACACAAACAAACGTTTCAGTGGGAAACATCACTGTGAACTACAACATACACTCTTTAAAAGAAACTAACTGTCATACATGATAAAACTTTACAGTTGTTTAAACCACCAGTCATGGGAGATAAAACATGTTTCAAATGTTCAGCATGAGCTTGTTTCCTGTCACATCCAAACTCTTCCATGCATCTGATATATTTTGTCATCTGTTCTATGTGCTGTAGTGGGATTTTTGTCAATGCCTATTATTATCATTGTGTCATTATAAACACAATGAAATTAGGAATGCTACTCCTGTAAGGTGCTGGCAGTTAAAACCACATCCTTCATAGTTGACAAAAAAATGTCATATAGCTACAGTATGTTCATATGCCTGAGATTTTGCAAATCTAAATTTTTTTTTTTTAATGTTTTAGTAATAACACGACCATGTTTTTGTAAAAACTGCAGTGAAATCAAACTCTGCTCACATTAAACACTTTCTAATCAGTATGCATTCTGGTTATTAATCTATACAACTGTGCATCCCCACCCCCTTTATGACTTTTTTCATGATTTTGGACGACATATTA
>NW_026081170.1:0-1076 GCF_006386435.1 Epinephelus moara | reverse complement strand
TATCTACAGAGGTAGCAGCTACTCTTCAAACAAATAAATCTTACTAGATATTAGTCCAATAGCTGATAAATCCCCCACGAGTGCGATCCCACCACCAGAGCAAAACTGTTTTAGACACGTCAGATGCAGAACCAGGAAGTGACGCAATCTCGTTTTCCGGCAATTTCTATTTCTCAATTTCGCGCATGCGCAATTTCACAACGATATTTTTTTTGTCTCCGCTCTTAAAATATAGGCCCGATGTAAATTAAAATAAATAAATACATAACTAACTTAATAAATAAATACCCCATTTTAAAGTACAAATTGGATTACTTTCTCTTGACATTATTATTTATATTTTCTCTACGTTACACTCTATGGTTACACCTCTTCTCCACTGCGCAATATTTCAGAGGTAAATGGGTCGTTTGGCCATAAATGTCAGGGCCTACATTTATCTGACAACTGTGACTAGTAGCCTAGAAATTAAGATTTAACATGGCCTACAAAAAAGATCAATTTATACAATCTGGTGCATAGATTAAAGTACACAACAGTAGGTTAAAGTATATTAAAAAATGATTTTGTGCACACTTAGTCCTCATAATATAAATCATAGTGCCCATTTTTTCCCGACCCTGAGTACTACACTTAGATTATGTCAGGGATCAGCAAGCTTTATAATCAAATGAGCCAAAATGAAATAAACTGTCTGGAGCCACAGAACATATTTGAGCCTTATAATGTAAGTAAAACTGCCTATTAAGTCTTAATTAGTCTATAAACATTACTAATAGGTCTAAATGAGCATTCATTAATATGTTTTACTACAGGATGGCTACTCTGCAGTGGCCTGTTTATAATAACTTGGTACTTTAACTTTGCAGCATTAGCAGTGAAAGCAAAGAAATCTGTCCACACAATTAAATTCTCTATTTTCCTCCTATTTGGAATCCATAGCTAGTTTAGCTTGGAAAATGAAGCTGTTTAGGTTCAGTAAATTTTATAGGAAAAGATACCAGGCCATAGAATGTGAAAAAAAAAGAAAGCCAAAGAGCCGCATGCAACTCAGGAGCCTCAGGCTGCCTACCCCT
>NW_026081169.1:0-1273 GCF_006386435.1 Epinephelus moara | reverse complement strand
CATGTATTGTAAAAGGTTGCCGTAACAAGCCGAACACATGGAGCATAGTGACGTATACGGACAGGATGAAACAATGACTATGTGCTGGACATCGATCCCAACACGCCTATTTTGATCCCCCCTACCCTATGGGCTCGAACGACGCATAGTGCGTCCAAATTCACACCTGTTCTTCTCTATTGATTTTCTCCGCGACCGTGCGTCATAGCAAGAAGCCACGCATATCACGTGAAACAGCGGAATTGTAGCTTTCCGACAAGACCAAGCACTTGTCGTTAGTCCAATGTTTTCACAGCGAAAAAAATGATAAAGTTACACTAACATGATGTATAACAGAGCTTTCATACAGCTCTGCACACACATTACTCTTGGATGGATTACTCGTGAATGCAGGCTCGCACAGAAATGCCACGCATATCACATGAAAGCGCAGGACCACACACATCATTGTGCTGTCATCCCATCAATAAATACAGATTAATTGTCTCCAAAATAAAAACCTGACGAATTTCTTTACAATCCATTATACAGATCTTGTTATCAGTCACTTCATATAGTGAGGAATATCGTATCTTACCACGTCTTAGGCTTCCGTGTGTTTCTCCCTGTCTATCCACATTTGTAGTCCGGCTGTCAACATGCAAATATCTCCATATTGTCCAGTTGACACTCCATCAAACTTTGTATGGCAAGACCAGCCACTTCACCTTTGCGCACCCAGACAACTGCAGCCTAATTATGCATGCTGACAGGGCAGTAGTCACCATATACATTGAGCGGGACACGTGCCCCCCCCCCATGCCCAAATTTTTGTTTACTGCAAACAAAGTGGAAAATATTATCTTGGAGGACATCATTGCACTTGGTTGACTATTTTTCTATGATCTTAGATGTAAATATTGCATGTTTCTTTCAGATAAAACACATTTTTGACTTGTGAATGAGTCAATGGAATTTCTTGCAATAATGAAAAAATACTGGCAATCATGTCCGCCTGGCACAAACCACATGTTTGACAGCTGTGAAGTGACAGAATGTCCCAGCATCATGGTTCATATAATGCCAGATTCCAGAGAGTCTCCCCTCTTCATATATGTCAGAATATGTCTTTTTCCAACTATGGTGAGATACATGTAAAAATGTAAGAATTTAGTAACACGGATTTGTTTTTTTCATTGATATAAAAATTTATATAAAATACAGGCACATAGAAGAACATGGAATGATGGCAAATCTGGATAGCCCAGATTGTCTTGAAAAAAACAAGATATAG
>NW_026081168.1:0-1296 GCF_006386435.1 Epinephelus moara | reverse complement strand
GTGTGTCTCTTATTGGACGGCAGGGACACGATGGCGTGGTGTGTATGTCTTATTGGATGGCAGGGACACAATGACGTGGTGTGTGTCTTATTGGACGGCAGGAACACGTTGACGTGGTGTGTGTCTCTTATTGGACGACGAGGTGGCAGCAAACATGAGATGAAGAGCAACATATGACATCATGAGAGCAGAACATGCATCAATCTGAGCCGTCCCTGATCAATATGGTTATTGACAGACATGCTTCCTGTCTGCAGCACTCGGTGAACACATTCACCTCCAGGTACACGTGAAGACTCGTTATGTCAGAGACGAGTCGTTAAGGTTGATGTTGTGGAGATGAATCATTTCGCAGGTCAGAGAAGAAACCAGTTTTAATCTGATCAATAATCAGCTGATTGGTTTACAGGACGCTGATCAACATGCTTCAGTCAGACAGAGACGATAATATAAAACATGTCCTCACCCTCACCTCCCCTCTTCTTCAGCCCGCCGCTCTTGGCGTCCTGACCAGTCTTGGACTCTCCGTCTTTGGGCAGCTCTCCCAGCGGCTCCAGCTGAGCCTCCTGGTTCTCTTTGCTCTCACCGCCATCATGGCTGCTCTCGGACTTCCTCTCCGTTCGATCCCTCCTCTTCTCCTTCTCTCTGCGTGACGATGGCGGCTTCTTCCCGTTGTTGTTCAGGACATTTTGTTGTTGCTGGAAGATTTAAATCACACTGGTGAAACCTCACGAGGCTTTTTTTATTCTTACACATTCTCTTTATGAATCTGCTGAAACTTTTGTCTTCATACACAGATTAAACAGCTACAGACTGAGGTGTGTCACAGTGTCACTGTTAACACACCTACAGAACAGACTGTCTCATATTTAACTCCTCATCTACTCACAGAAATGATTTAATTTGTTGGTAAGTCTCTGCTCTGACGGCTCTGTACTGTGCAGATGTTTTTGCTCTGACAGTCAGTCTGACCTACAGTCGATGGTTTTTTAACTCACTTTGAGGCAAAACGACACAAAGACATCAGAGACATTTTGTCACGGTTGTTGTTCTTTAAACACAGAGCTGAAGATGTGTCGCACTGTTTCAAAGAAAAGAAAATAATCTTCAGACTCTGATGGAAACACACACAGACATGTTACACTCCACTAAACACACTATAATTAATCTGGATGTGCTGTATGATGAAGTGAACTGAGCCTCAGAGAACACGTGTGATTTAGTGCTCCACCTAGTGAGCAGAGATCAGAAAGATCCTCAGTCATCCACCTCAGCAACACACACACACACACACAC
>NW_026081167.1:1135-4749 GCF_006386435.1 Epinephelus moara | reverse complement strand
GTTTGGTAATCTATCGGGATACAAAGTAAATTGGAATAAGAGCGAAGCAGCCCCGCTCAACCGCCTGACTTTTGCTGCAACCCAGATAGTATGGAATAGAGAGGGATTGAAATACTTGGGGATTAATATTATCTCCCCAATTGAGAAGATATTTGAATTAAATGGTCCAAAATTGATTAAAACTATTAGGGAAGATTTTAGTAGATGGGGTACACTCCCATTATCTCTGTGGGGTAGAGCGGAGATCATTAAAATTAATGTTTTCCCCAGAATATCCTTTTTGTTATCCTCAATTCCCCTTAAATTACCTGAATATTGGTTTAAAGAAATCAAGAAACTGTTTATAATGTTTCTTTGGGGGAATAAAAAAACAAGAATTAGCTTGAATAAACTCACAATGCATAGAAATTATTATGTTGCATTTAATGCCATGCTCTGGGCTTACCACGAACAATGTGAGGTCGGCAGTTGGCTGTGGCTGGAACAGAAAATTGTTAATGAGTGTAAAAAAGATATATCCCTTTCGTCTCTGTGGTATTGTACAAAGATTAAGACAAAAATTAAGGATCCCATTGTTAGCTTCTTATGTGAAATATCAAAGAAAATTCAAAAGAAATGTGCAATCAATGGCTTAGTGTTGCCTTCATGTCCATTATGGGAGAACCCTCTGCTCACTGCTGGAGGAAAAATTCTTTGTAAAAAACCTGGGTCAAATTGTGAAAGAGGGTATAATCATAAGTTTTAATGAACTCAAAACAACATTTGGTTTTAATGATATGTGCTTTCTGCAGTACTTACAGCTGAAATCAATTCTGCAGAAATATATATCTGAAGGGATTTCACTGGCTTCAGATGTAGATACAGATAACAAAATGAAAGAAATTATATTAAATAGAGGCACAGTATCTAAACTATATAGGCTTATTCACCCCTCTTCCTGTGATGCCATGGATAAAATCAAATCACAATGGGAACAGGATCTAGGAAAAAACCTAACAGAGCAGTGGGGCACCATAATGCGACACACAAATTATTCATCAAAATGTGTTAGATATAAACTTATACAACTTAAGATATTACACTGAATATATACAACACCACAGAAACTGCATAAAATGAACCCAGATATATCTGACCTATGCTGGCATGGCTGTGGAGAGAGAGGGTGTTTAATGCACATGTTATGGCAATGTCCAGAGATAAATCAATTTTGGGTAAAAAATGTTTTATGTTCAATATTTAATGAGGATATATGTGTATGCCCAGATGTGTGCTTGCTGGGTGTAAAAATTGAAGGAATGAAATCTGCAGTAACACATCATCTAGTAACACTGGCTTTCCTCTGTGTGAAAAGGACTATTTTGATGAATTGGAAAATAAGAAAACCAAACTGTTTTCGTTTAGAGCACTGGCTAAAAGAATTCATAGAAGCGATAACGATGGAGCGTGCAGCCTCATCCCTGCAGGGATTTTATAGGGACAATGGGTTAGATGACCTATGGACCATCATTCAAGAATGTATAAATAAGAGACATTTTGTATAAGAGTGTTTTAGCTCTTCTTATTTCATTCTTTATTTGTCTTATATTATTTATTTATTTATTTATCTTTTGACCTGCTGCAGGGAAAACCTAGTACATATAATGTTTTCTGAACATGCTCATGTTTCTGGCTGTACATCATTTAATTTTGATAACATTTTGAGCATTTGGAGATAATTATATGCACCCCTAGCCATTCTCTAAAAACCTCTGATTGTATTGTCCTTGTTCTGTTGTTTTATTGTATTGTCTGTTTTTGTTTTGTTGTCTAGTATTGTCTTTGTCTAGCATTGTCTTTGTTTGGTATTATCCTTATCTTGTATTGTGAATAAAATTAAAAAAAATAAAATAAATAAATAGAACTCAAGGAACCTGTTATTAATTTATTTCGGATTAGTAAAGGTTTTTCCAGTTTTACCTTTAATACTATGTATTGCTTGATCACTCTCTATTTTTTTAACCTATCTGGAGAGCAGTTTGTGTGGCTTCTCACCATATTTGAAAAGTTCTTGTTTCACACTTAAAAGGCTTTTGTTTACGCTAGATGTTATAATTTTGTTGTACTCGTATTTCAAAGGCAGTATTCTCTGGTATACCATTTCTGTATGTTTTTCTTTTCTAATGCCCCAATCTGTTTAGTCAGTTTCTCTCTATTAACTTTATTCTTGTAGGCCTCAACAGAAATAATATGACCTCTCAGGACTGCCTTAAGGGTGTCACATAATAATAACAATTAAAGCTGCAAGCAGCGATGAACGGGCCCTTGCACCTTCACGGAACTCGGGGAGCTGGCAGGACGCCTTCTGATGCGTCAGTTCATTTCTGTCACAGTTAGATATTGCATGCAGGAGTGACTCTGCATATCCTTGATACAGTGCTGGAATGACATATTTCACATTTTGTATCACTTCCTCTTTCCACTGGAGGGAGTTGGAGAGCGCACTAATTATACATCATGTTTTTGTACATCAAATTAGTGATGGTGAGATGAAGCCTCATGAGGCATTGAAGCTTTCCAGCAAATTGGTTCAGAAAAGGGTTCATTTCTCGAGGCTTCATGTGCACACGAAACCACCTGCTGGCCAAAGTGTGTAAGACAGGCAGCTGTGATCTTAACCATGTAATCTGTGATACACGGTATTTTGTGTCAGTAATGGGTGTTAGGAATGACTATTAATAATAATAATGATGATGACGATAATAATGATATATAATAATAATAATAATAAAAATATAATAAAATATATGACCATATAACTTTATTTTTATCAATATAATGTATTTTCTAATGAGTATATCAGGACTATACTGTATCAAATGCATATACAATAAACTGTTATTGTTTTGTGAATGCATCCTATGTGTATAAACCAATAATTTGGCCAAAATTTGTATTGTGGTGTAGCGTCATATAATATAATAATGGCAAAAGGGGTAATATTCGTGTTCTGTGTCACTTCTCATAGATATATATACATAGATGCCACATTCAACGGTGCTCGTCATTGGAGCGATACGTCAACACGGCTGCCATCTTGCCCAGGTGGAGCCGCGCTGCCTAATGCATGTATGTCTATTGAGGCAGGAGATTATTTATGATTAAAATCATCATTACTCGCTGAATTCTCAACCGATTTTCATGCGGTTTGGTTTGTTACAATCGTCAGACATGTAGTTGTGATACAGGATACTTGGTTAAATAAAAAATGCAGCTTTTCATACCAAAATATTTGATCTTATGTAGATAAAGTAACAGTAATCGTTCTACAACACATTTAAACTAAACTTTCCCCATGTAATAAATATAATTTTTTCTTACTAGATGTACAATGCCCACCACGATGTCATTTAATTATTAATTTTGATTATAAATGTTTATTCACATTTTAAGTCACACAATGTGCAAAAAATAGTGTATCAGCAGGGTTGTGCCGAGCTGCAGTGTAGTTACACATTCTGATTAACAAATGTTGGTTTTGTACAAGTGAAAATAAATGACTTAGAGCTGCATGTTTACACACAATTTTGCTTTAATCTCATATGTATAACTCCACAGTGCTCATGGGAGCCTGG
>NW_026081167.1:0-1051 GCF_006386435.1 Epinephelus moara | reverse complement strand
AATGTTATTCCCTTCTGCTTGGTTTTCACACTTCTTTCGTTCGTACACCCAAATGCAGAGCAAAAATGAGGCATTTTTGCCGAGTCTGACACGGGTCTGAACCGGTCAGAGCACCTAGGCAAGATGGCGGTGGTACTGACGCATCCCACAAGCCAGGGTGCGGCATCTATGTATATATATCTATGTCTGAAACGCTACAAGCCTCGATACGCGCATTGCGGAAACTCTTCCTGGATTACTCGACACACGCTTCGAAGCATCGGCACACCACGTAACATCACTACTTATATCCGACCACATCTCCCATAGCTTAATGGTGATTAAGAAAATTGAGCATCAAGGTCTTTAGGAAAAAATGTAATTAAGACTGGATATTTATAGCCTACCTCAGCCAATAAAATAATTTTTAAAAAATGTTTTGCACAGTGGTGTGGTAGTTAGACAACACACACTGTCGCCTCACAGCAAGAGGATTCCTGGTTTGAACCCAGGGTGTGGGAGCCCTTCTGTGTGGAGTTTGCATGTTCTCCCCATGTCAGCATGGGTTCTCTGCGGGTACTCCGGCTTCCTCCCACAATCCAAAGACATGCAGGTTAATTGGTGACGGCTTCCTCCCACAATCCAAAGACATGCAGGTTAATTGGTGACTCTAAATTGCCCGTAGGTGTGATTTTTTTTTTCATTTTAGATTTCCTCCCCGACAACCTTCAGTAGCCATGACATAAGTGTCACATGGAACATCCTTGCCTGCATGTGCCAGACGGCATCGAAAGCATTGCTTATGCATTTAAAGGGATAGTTCAGATTTTTTTAAAGTGGGGTTGTATGGGGAACTTATCCACAGACAGTGTATTACATACAGTAGATGTCAGGTGGCACACCTCCAGTTTGGAGAAGCAGGCTGGAGTCCGACATGGAAGCTCAGCATTTAATGCTGTGAGGGGAAGGCAGCAACAAAATGTTTTGGTTTTTTAAAGATATTTTTTAGGGCATTTTTTGCCTTTAACTGACAGGACAGTGAAGCTGAGGGGGGGAGAGAGAGAGAGAGGGG
>NW_026081166.1:10741-13004 GCF_006386435.1 Epinephelus moara | reverse complement strand
CCCCGAAGCATGGATACTAATGACGTCAGATTCTCGGTGAGTCGTTGATCTCTACTGATTGGTTAGGGAGAAAATCAAATTCCCTCCCCCTTGTAAATCGCCTTCAATGGAGGCGATGTCAGACTGAAGGTTCTGGGAGCTTCAGTCTGACACTCAGGCTAGAAGGACTTGTCAAAGGCATCAAAGGTGTCTGTTTAAGTATATGGCCATGGAAGATTTTCTAAGATGCACTGATATTTTAGCTTGGATACTGTTTTTTTTTTGTACATTTTTTTTTGTGAGTTAACAGAAAACTATTCATTCACAAAAATTCTTAAAAGTCCAGTGTGTAGGGTTTAGAGGGATATATAAACACAAATGGAATATAGTAGTAAAATAAGTTTGTTTCTTTGGTGTATAATCACTGGAATATAAGTTTGTCTTCGTAACCCAAGAATGAGTCATTTATATCAGGCAGCAGATCCTCATCCACAGAGATGGCCATGTTGCACCTATGTTTCTACAGTAGCCCAGAGCAGACAAACCAAACACTAACTCTAGTAGGGCTGTAGTCTCCTGGTCGACTAGTCGATTATTTGGTCGCTATGCTCTCGTCCGACCAAATTCTTACTGGTCGAATAATTGCCGTGTTACTTTCATAAGGAGAAAAGTGCTACATCAACAGCTTTCCAGGATTAATCCATTATTTCCTGCGGCAGGGGGACAGTCTAAGTTACCTGTGAAAATGACAGAAAGTTGACAGAAAGCTGAACTCGCCCACTCTCACGCTCAGCGTCGCGGTGACGCAGACCTCCTGTCTGTTTCTGTATACTGAAATCATTTCCCTCAGTGGAAACAAAGCTTGTATTTATTTGTATTTCAGAAATAAGAAACAATAAATTGTGGAGACAGTAAAGCCTCCACTAAAATAGCATTTTAAGTCTTGTGTGTGATTTGTCCTTCAGGGATTTATACTTCGGGATTTATCCTGGCTTCATATGAACAGAGGAAATCTCTGCTCGTCGCTACCATAGACTGTATAAATAAGGTCGCTAGGCTAATGTATACCATGTAAAATGCCATAGGCTGGCGCTAATAACGTTAACATGTTGTATTTGCTTGGAAAACGTGTTTAGTATAAGACCGTTGTTTGTTGGTGAATGTTGTGAGTTGTAATGGAGCCAAACTATGTGCCGTTACCTTTGTTAAATGTTGCTGTTGTCCCTGGTTTTATATGAGAAGAGGAAAAGATCGCTAGACGCTAGGCTAATTTACACAGTGTAAAATGCCATAGACTTGTACTAATAACGTTAGCATGTTGTATTGGTGGGGGAAATGTGTCCAGATAAAGACAAGTGTTTGTCTGTCAGTTCTGCGATTTATAGTGAAGCCAATTTGCGTATTTGTGTTTGAAATTGTCTCCATTAAGCCATGTTTAAGGTGTGTTTTGAATCAACTATATACATAAAGCTTGATTTGAACTAAACTTTACAGCACTTAACACAGTTGACTAGTGTTTTGGAGGTGTAACTGCAGAGTGACACAGACACACCACTCCAGAAGTAAAAATAACGTGCAAATTTTTTTTCCCCCACAACTAATCGATTAGTTGAATATTATGTGTGACTTTAGTTGACCAAGATTTTCTTTGGTTGACTACAACCCTAGACTCTAGATAGGGCCATTCGCATTTTCGCATTTTGCGTTGGTTACTGCAGTTAGCAGCTCCTCTGCAAAGAAAGTGTCAGAAAAACACTTATTTTTAAAAGTGAAACTGCTTCATTCGTGTTTTTACCAGTTTAAATCACCTGGTCTGTTCGTTTTGGAGACGAAGAGATCTATGCAGATAATTCAGCTCCTGATAAAAACCTCCTGAACAATGAACATTGAAGGAATCCTAAGGAACCCTGTGGACTGCTGTTTTGAAGCTTCAAGTACGGCATTTTGCTCATTGTCATCTTGTTTTTTTTGGAGCCAGAAGTGACCATATATTGACGAGAGGGTGGAGCTGTGGAGGAGCGAGGGGTGGATGTGACTTACAGAATTCAGAAACGCCTTGTAGACAGCCTGTCACTCAAGCAGCTCCGCCTTTAATTATGCATAACTTTGGGCCATAATAAAATAAAACGGGTGAGTCATTAAAAACAGCACTCCCTGTACAGTTGACATGAATGTTGAAATAAGCTTTAGAGACCAAAATGGGTTTTTTGTACCAGGCTGTGAACATGTTTATTTCTGCTGTAAAGTTGGCCATTTCAACACGGGGGTCTGTTTTGGAGCCAGC
>NW_026081166.1:0-10685 GCF_006386435.1 Epinephelus moara | reverse complement strand
TTTTTCAGCCTTGGAGGTTGCTGATTGGTTGCAATCTGCAATCCTCACCAATAGATGCCACGAAATCCTCCTAAATCATACACACTGTTCCTTTAAATACATTTTCTTCAGTATAATGTCACTGTTCTGTATTGCATAGCACAGATTGTGATTAAAGCAAAACTATTAACTATAGTTTTTATTATCATTCTATTATTAGCTTCCACATTATATTGGAAGGTGTTTCTGCTATTTTGTCCACCTCCTCTGATGCTTTAACATTTTTCAGATTATCTTACTTTTTTGTCCCAGTCCCAAATTATAACGCACCATAAGTTGGTTGGTACTCACAGACTTCAGCAGAGCGCAGATCCTCGAGGCCTCTTACAGCACAGGATAATTTTGTACCAGAGGAACGAGGAACTGAAAAATGTTGACTCTTAATGAGTCTGAATGAGTATGCACCTCGGTACCACCTATAGGCAGTTTGGGAGTTAACCAGAGGACAGCTGGTGCTACAGGTCAGTCTGACATGGCCTGGTTCATCCGCAGGAGTCCTTTGAATATGAACCTCTGTTGGGAGATGACAGATACATTTTTCATTAGTTCACCTGTGCACGTCAAATATATAAGTGAATAAGTGACATGAATAGTTGAATAAATGCTCAAAAAGTAGTTAATTCAACAAAACAGAATATGTTGAGAGATGACAAGTTCATTTTCATCAGTCACTGTGACATATTTAAGTGTGGAACTTAATGAATCATTGACATTGTTGAATATGAACTCTTGAACCCCTGTCAGTACAAAATCTGTTATACTATGGTGATACAAGTTTTAGCAGAGCCGAGCTCAGTTTGTCATTGAGGATGTAACAATAGATTTCTTTTTCAAGACAGCAAAGATATGACACTGTAAACCTGCCTGCTAATGCCACTAATCTCTTCAGTGAAAACCTGACTGTAAAGGCATTAGAGGTGTGAGGAGTGTTTGTGTTTTTATTTGTCAAGGTTTGGTAAAACTTCACCTCTGGGATATGTGATGGAGCAGGGCTCATCCTCTGATGACTGCTCATGAGAACACATTGTCCCTTCAGCATAGGTCACATTAAAGCAGGTCGATGTGACAGAATCTGGACAAAAAGAATAGATACATTATCTTTAATGGTGAACACAGCTCTTCAAAAGTTTTATAATTTAGGTTCCACTGCCTGAATAATATAATTCTTCTTGAATGTATGAACAGATCGAGTAACATGATGAGGAGCTAAATGTTGTCACTCACCCACTGAGACTTCAGGAGCTCTGAGATGCTCGTAGCCTTTGATAGCACAGGAGTATGTGACTGCTTCCTCACTGCTGACCAGCTGGTGGTACCAGGGAGACCAGTCCTCATAGAGGAACTCTCTGTTCTTGTACCAGATGTAGACTGCAGGGTTTTCAGTCAGAGGACAGCTGGTGCTACATATCAGTGTTACTGTCTGTCCCTCTGTGGTGGGAATCACCTTCACCTGCAGGTCTGAGACGATGATGTATGAGACTAGACTTTATATACTGATGTTAGAATTAAAGTACTAAAATACTTGCAGCCACTTTACCTGCAACATGAAGTTCGATGCTAATGGACCTGCAGCGTTGTGGGTTGTCTGCATTCTCTCTGCAGCAGTATTTGTTTTCATCACCTTCACTGAGATCATTGATTATTAGAGTTGGCTCTTCAGACATGTGGTACGTTAAATGATTTCCATCTGCGGAGAGTTCATACTGTACATACTTGGAGCCATCCCAGTGTACAGTGTACCATTTGTTGATCAAAGTGCCATGTTCAGCTGAGCAGGGCAGATCCACTGATGTACCTTTTAAGGCACAGATGCTGTTTGCCTGTCCATGAATACCTTTCACAGAAGCAAACATCAGGACAGATTTATACCAAAGTATAATTGATTATATAAATAATTGATATTTTATGTTCATCGTTCTTTCAGTTTAAAGTTATCTTTCTGACATGTACTATTTACACTTAATTATCTTTATGTATGAAAGCACAGACAGTTATTCATACCTGAGATGTACAGGATGAAACCCATAAACACACATCCAGCTTCTGCCAAAAACATGGCTTTTGTAGTCCTTCAGCTTCTAATCAGAATATTGCCTTTTAAACTATTCAAACAAGCTCATCCAAAAAGTAATAATGAAAAAGTGGTCAAATCCACGAGCGGGTGACTTTTACTGTGTGAAGACCAGAGAGGACAGACTGTACTGTTAACATTTGAGAGTTTACCTCAGCATGCAGCTTTGAAACTCAATTTCCTTCCCCTTTTATCGCTGTATAATATCACTTCCTCACCCACCCCACCTTAAACAAGCCTGATTGGTTGACACTCATCAGAATGTCATCACAGGCAAAATGAAGTCTACAGCTGTTTTTTCTTCAGCACATCCAGAGCTTAAACAGACAGAACAGGCATACAGAAAAAGGTGACAGAAAGGAGCACCTGACTCCTCAGTCTCCATTTCAGCAGTTGGGAGTCTTTCCTCCAGAGGGCGCTATCAGATCTCATGATCTTAGCAGGCAAGAGATGCAGGTGCAGTTTAAGTGTGTGTGTGATTGTGAGAGATTGTGCATGCATTTAGGTATTTATTAATAGTTAACAGCCGACCATGGTTGCTGCATAGACCTGCTCAGTGCCCCGCCATAACATAGTGAAGAAACAGGAAGCTCCTGTTACTGAGGCAAGGTCATGGTGTTTGTGTGTGTGTGTCTGTGTGAAGTCTGTGCAGTAAGAGTGAGGTAGACTATGTGAAAATGAAGTATTGTGTTAATGCCTGTTAGCCGTTTTATACTACTGTATAAATATTGTGTAAAAGGCCGGAATTATATTAAGAGCTTTGTATGGAACCTTTTATAACAACTTCTAACTGACAGGTTCGTCATAGTGAAGACAACACAGTTTAAATATATGTGTGTTAAAGACAAGCATATTAATCGCCTTCATCTTACTACCATCACATCATTAAAGGCATACTTTACCAGTTTTCAATCAGTTTTGTATCATAACAGTGTTGGTAGTATTTGCTAATGAACTTCTTCCCTCCATCTTACCAGCGCCCAGATCTCCCTGCTTATGTCCCAGCTTCAGGGCTGTTGTTCGAAGTATATGTAATACTTCCACATTTTCATATGCCTGAGACCAAGGACACAAAGTGTATAGAAGCGGACATGCAGAAAAAATGACAAACTAGGCAGTGCTGTTCGCATAGAAACCAAGATTCTGTCAATGCATTGCCTCTTTCTCAACTAAAATGTCTTCAGAACAAATTAAGTGCACTGTTTGGCTGTAATTCGACAATTTGTGCACGTGCTGGTTCCTGTGTTGTAAACATGACAGCTAAAGAAACTGAGATCAAAAAATAAAACTGTGCAGTTCCGATAAAATATGAACCAAGATGCTGTTACTGCGTTGCCTAATCTCACCTAAAATGTTATTAAAAACATATTTTAGCTTACCATTTGACTGTAATTCAGGATTGATGGTTACTAGCTTGCTGCCATATTGTTTCCTGTGTCAAAAAGGACAAGCTTGCATTATGTCACCCATCAGCGGGAGTGTTAATTGGTCCGGTGTGGCAGAGTGCATTCTGGTATTTGTAGATTTTCTACCTCTTGTGCAAAAGTGAATGCCACAGCCCTTTTTTTCTCTGTTTTCTATGGTCATATATCACCAATTTCAAGAGTATTTATGTCTTTCTGCTGCATAGACAGCCCAGTTTTATGAAAAGACTATCTTTCCAGCAATGAAATTGTTCTTTAAAGGTCCAGTGTGTAGGATTTAGTGGCATCTAGTGGTGAGGTAGCAAAACTGTAACTTTTCCGGTGTGTGGGCATGCTACAGTGGCCACAAAACAGAATTGTATAGTGAAAGGGAGGCTTAAAGGGAACCAATCTAAATACCAATGGTGTCGTTATTCTATAGCAATTGCATTGTAAAATTACAGTAACATTTATGTCATAATGATAAGTTAAGGCATAAAAACGCATCTATTTCCACTTTAATGGTTCCTTGTTTGGCAGAAGCACATCACTGCTCTCTGGGAAAAAGCCTAATGGGGAATTACGTATATTAAATGTGTTCACTTTATTAACTTTGCATACCTGACTGGTGGCGAAAAATTGGGGTCACAAATTTGATTATAGTTGCAAATAGGTAAGGACAGAAGAAGCATTTTTGGCTGTTATTTTGAAATCACTATTAAAATGGATCATGACATTGTCAGGGATTCGTAAAAGATATCTGTGTCAGCATAATTAAAACAAAGTATCAAGTCAAAATGTTCAATCATCAAAATTTCTTTTACTAACAAGAAACTATGACAGCAGCGTTTTTATTTACAGTTGAATTAGTAACATTAACGCTGGCTGCATTCCATTTAAGTGTATCCTTGCGAGGGCCCAGATATTACTGGCCAATCTGACCTCACAGCCATGAGGCTACCAGCAGGTGATCACATTGAAAAAGAACATGAAAACAGAATAGCACACCTGTATTTGTTTAATACAATTTATCAGGACCACATCTAATCAGTATTTCAAGGTGAACTTTAATAATCGAGAGGCCAAATGATAACTCCTTGAGATAAACTGAAGTTAGACAATCTCGCTTTATAAATTCTCAGAAGCCTCTTCAGAAAGAGCCCTATGTTGACACACTTATTGTATGATTATGTTGTGTTACGTTTTAAAAGCTTCCTGTGTTGTTACCAAGATGATATGCACACCATAGACAAGAAACTGTGATTTGTTCAACCTGTATTGATAGATTTTTAGCAACTTGGGAGAAGTGCAATAAGCTGTAAGTACAATACCTTATCGCCTTATAGGTTTGATATGACGACCTTGTTAGCACACAGTGGCTTATTTACACATTGAGCAGACACGTAGCAACATTGACATTCATGTGGAGCTGAGCCTCCTCCAAATTTAAAGGACTTCATCAACTCTTCTTTCAGTTTAGTTTTGCTCTCCAACAACTCTTGAGGGAAATACCTGGCCCTCTGGCTGCTACATGCTCCACTATGTTCACCAGGTTGTCGCTGACTTTGTCTCCCATGTGTTGCTGGGCAAGTAGTTTACATTTGGTCTGTAGAGCTTTTCTGATAAGAAACAGCTGCTTGCTGTGACTGAAAAGGAAAATTAATCAAAACAGTGAATCAAAAGACGCTAAATGATCTGTACTGCAGGGTCGTTCTCTCAACAATGAATCCTTTCACATTAAACATTTGATCTGTTGTTACGATGAAAATATTGACCAGAACAGACCATTGCATATCAATTACTCACCCCATGTTATTTGAATTTTCTGAAGTCAACTTTGTCTTTTCTGGCATGCGTCTGGCGAATGAAAAATCCCAAAACTGAGAAATTCTTAATGAATTTTAATACTTTCTTTAAAGCCAGACTTCATTGATAAAAAAACAGTAATTTTACCTTGCTGAACACAGGAGCTGCTGGTCTACCACTGTCTTGATCATTAAGTTTGTTTGTGTTATTGTGTGTCTTTGATGTTTTAAATGGTTAGTTCATATTCACTAAAGTCAGACAATATCACAAACAAACTACTGATCTAGGCAGTGGTGGACCAGCAGATCACGTGTTCAGCGAGGTAAAATTACTGTCTTTGTCGAAAAGGAGTTTGGCTTTGAAGACAGCATTTCACTTTTAGTTCAGATCATCAGTTCGGCCGTCTATTTGGGAAGTACTGAGCATATGACTGGATAAAGAAGACTTGGATTATACTGCACAAGTTTTGTGTGTGGCACATTGTGAGTAACATTGTGACCCTTCGCCAAGTCCCGCACTGGACACAGACTATCCAATCATAACGTAGCATCTGGACGACTCAGACCACACAGCTGTGCTCCATTCACTCTAATGCAGTCGTTTCAGATTTCCTTCATTTTCAGGCTGGTTTTGTGGATTTGGAGCTGAATGTTGTGCCTGGGGCACGTCGTGTATTAATGATACTCGTTACCTGGAGAGGTTGGAAAAAGATATACATTTCTTCCCTGTTCCAAAACCAAAATCAAATCCTGAAAAGTGTAGGGTTAGCTAGCTAGCTACTGAAGATATAGCCTACTGAATGTATACACATGCTGCTTTTGATTTTTAATGATTATAACAGTGAAACAAAGACCGACCCTGCTGTACAGGAGCCAGTGAAGGGAAGCAGGGAAACTTCGCTGATATTCAACCAGCTGTGTGTCATCACATTGTGCTCAGATGAACGTTGTTTGACTTCCCCTGGAGATCCCTGCCCATCTAGCAGCGAAGGTTCGGATGCTGGCAGCAGCACGGGGGTGAAGCCAAACAGCGTTCATCTGCACACACTGTGATGCCACACAGATGGTTCAATATCAGCAAAGTTTCCCTTTATATTCATTGTCTTGTGTGGCGATCAGCAGTGATGTGGTGGTTCACTTTTACACTGTGATCTGTAGCCTATAGTTCAGCTTTAGCTTCTAACTATCTTTGTCTTTTTAACCTGTTGTTGCTGCTGAGTCAGTTTGACATCCTGGATATATCCTTCAAACACAGACTGTAGACCACTCTGTCTGCTTCTCTCTGGAATCACTCTTTCATTTTCCAATAGCATGATAATATTTCTTCAGGGAGTGCAGTTAGTTACAGTGTGGGCTCCATGCTTACTCTGACAGCTTGTCGGACCATCACAAAGGGGCCGGGCTTAGCGAAAGGGCAATTGATATAAAAATGATCATTTGGGGGGTGAAGTATTCCTTTAAGACTCAGGTTTACTTGTTCATGTGAAGAAAAACAAAAGCAAAATGATCTATCTGCATTTATGGGTTACTCACTATTCCAGTTAATAAAAAAAAATATTATTCTGTTTTCACTTAGTTCTAATTAAATGTAGGATCATTAAAATCTCATCAAGCTTTTAACAGAGACAACTCTCGAAGCAGCTTGGTGCCAAACACTGCCAGACAGATTAATAAGAAAAACCAGCAAGTAGTGCCTCTTAATACCAGGGCAAAGCCTCATCAGCTTTTATAAGTTTTCCCTCTGCGGTTCATCCTCCACCCACTCATGTTCAGCCCCTCCAGCTCAGGCTTGTTGAGCACTTGTCTCAGTCTTATCCAGGACTTTTAATGACTTCTCCGCAGAGATATAGAGAATAATAACGAGGGCTGATGAAAACGAGAGTGGAGCCAGGCTACTTCATGTCTCAACACAAGTGAGAATCTCCTGTCTTCCCGCCATCACCTGCTGATGAGTTGGCAAGCAGGTAGTAACAACACTGTATAATTGACACATAAACACACACAAGTATGCATCAGTTTTGTTCTCTTTGCCAAAAATGCTGTCACAGTAATACTGTCTCAGGCAAAAGGTAAAATGTGAAATACCTGTGAGCTTTATACTTTATTAAAAATCCATTAGTGGACCAGAGATGTTTTGTAGACTGCATATAGACATACCTGTACAATAAGCTGGCTCTCACTGTTGACAGGCCATTTCTATCTTACTTAATGTCTGTTTTCCTGCTGAAGCAAATGAGACATGTCTTTGTCTCTCAGTGTTGGAGTTAGGCATGGGAAGATATGAAAATTTCATGTTGTGACTATCCTGGCTGTAATAACTGCGATTCATGATATTATCCAGATAATCATCAAAATATCCCTAAAACTCTTAAAATGGCACTAAAACATACTGGAATCACTTTATCTTACATTATGTTAAGAAACGAATGTTTTTATTGCATCACACATAGGACAGCCAGGCTATTCACGACTGATCGTGATCTTTTGTGTTTTTTTTAGGTTGGTGCCACATGCATTTTTTCTCTTATTGTTGATTGTCCAGCAGTATCCTTGGGTGCTATTGGACCTGGTATTCACGATGGAATGGAAATTCACCACAATCAACTTATTGTGAGTCTTTTTTTTATTGTAAGATAAAATCGTATATCGTCCCATCCCTAGTTGGAGTCTAGTTACCCAACATGTGATTAGTATCATCAAGGAGTGGATGTTTTTGATCCAGTGTGTGTGTTTGTTTCTGTTAGCTTGTAAGATACCTTAAAAACTATCATATTTCAGTCACATGTATTAGGTGCTAAGTTCATAAGCTCAGACATTAATTCTTGCCAGTGGGGACACAAGTCTGAGATGAATATTTTTAAAGCAAGGTCAGCTATTCCCGGACCTTTTGACAATATACCATGGTCACCTTCAGCCAGTCGAACTGGGAATGTGTCAAATTCATACAGTAAAGCTACAGTAAATGGATCTTGTGGTTAGAATTATCACAGAAACAAAGTTTAGAATTTGGTGCAGGTAGCACCATCATGTGGCCATTTATAAAGGATTTTACAGTTCCACCCATGACTCCTGAACAGCAGATATCTGTTTTTTTCCCTTCGATTACCTTGTCCAGCACAAATCTGTCCATATAGGCTACACCCATTTGCAGCAATCTTTGCAAACCCAACACACTCTCATCCCAACTTGTCAAATACCGCTGCTTTGTCAGTGGACATACACGTCAAAATACCGGTGTCAGTTTTGGATGTTCAGGGATGGCATGTCAATTTATGTTTGTTAATGTCACATGTGTCTTTTCAAAATACACTTCCCTTTTCACAGATGTGTACAGTTTCTGGTCGTTACATACATAAAATCTTATTCAAAATAAACTTACAGTGTTGGTAAAACACTTTATTTTTAGGTTTATTTTCTTAAGTTTTAGTCAGCAAAAGCATGTGGTTAGGTTTAGAAAACCCCCCATTATGGTTTGGCTTAAAATTCACACGGAAATCAAACAGCAGGCTCCCAGGTGAAAGTCCAGAGTTTGTTTGACCCATCTATCTCTTCTGCCGCTTGTCTTATTTATATTAAGGTAGTTAACCAGTGCATATCATACCACCGTGAAAGTGCCTCTCTACGTCTGTCTCTGACGCTGAAATCACTGGCAAAATGCTGGTATTTGATGAGTTCGGTGTGAGAATGGGTCTTATGAAACAGTTTCATCCAGTCTTCAATAAATTTAATACACAACATATTTGGGTCTGCCTTGATATGTGATACTGTTTTCTCATAACTGATTACAAAATTCTTTTGGCATAAAAAAAAGTTTTGTAGTATTTACACAGGATACAAAATTTGCACCATGCCTAGCCAAATGCTGGTGAAATATGCAAGTGGCTGGAAGATTTGATTCACTCACCAGCAAAAAACAATGGCAACCTATTAAATGGTTGGTAAAATTGGAACATACTTATACATATTAGCTGTGTGGTCAGTGGACAAAAAAGTACATTTTGCACCCTGAATGTACACACATTATTCACTTGAAATTAAGTTGAGACAAAGAATACCCTCAGATTATAGTCAGCAAATAAAATTTGATGGCATTTTGCCCACAGGTTGCACTAGAGCAGCATGAGAACTTTAAAATGTGGTAGCTGAGTATTTAGGAGTGTGGCTCACTTTGAATTTTGCACAGTTGTTTCATCTACTTATAATCTAAGGGGTTGCGTACTTGCAAACTAAATTGCTGCAGAAACCTACAGGATGCAATATTTGTATTGGAAATACATAATGCAGTAAACAAAGCTCTAGTTTAAATGATCTTTTATCAGCTTGCAGTAAGTCGTAGTTTCTCGTAGTTGTCTCTTTTTGACAAAACATAATTTACATGTAGCTAAAACTGTTCTGACATCTGTTAACACATTTACAGTGTCCACAGCTGCAGCAGGTGAGCAGCGGAGATGAGATCAGAGATAAGGCTGGTGACAGAACCAAACAGAGCTGACATTTTACCTCCTATCTCTTCCTGTCCTGCTGTCAGTACCTCTGTGACACATCAAACAGAGCCCACAGGGCGCCTATGGGAAGTCAGCCTCATTTCAGGGGAGGTGTTAATAGAAGCTTCTTCAAGATATTTTTTTATTTCCCCTGTCTGATCATTAATGTGAAATCTCAGGGGGCAGCAACAAGCTGTAAAAACAACTTACGGTCTTTTACGTTAAGTTGAAATTGCCAGCTGAATAGCAAACAGCTGCCCTTTTACACCTTCAGCAGTCACAGAGCAACATAAGCATTCATATGAGATGTTTTTTGACCATCTGATGAATATAACTGCAATATCCACTTAACTTTCAACTCGGTTTTTTTTCTCTCCACCAACTCAGTGTACAGTATCTCCTTATACCTAGTTCACACTACACATCTTTAGCCCTGATTTTCCACTCGCTGGCAGTTTTTGGAGCTCCCCAGCAAAAGCCATAGATCAAAGACAAATCTGTGTTGGCTCAGGGTCCGCCCAAGTGGTTGTCACTGCTCACAGACGTCCAGTGATCCAGTGAAAGTCTTTTGCTGGCTGTGTGTATTTGATTAAAGCGATAGGTCAAAGACAGATTACGTTTGTGGTTATTAAATTTGGCTTTGCAAAACTGTACAGATTTTTTGGGGGATTTAAAAAAAAAAAATCTGTAGGGCAACTTTTTAAAGAGAAACATTCCACCTAAAACTCCATTGTTGTCCTTATCCATCTTTAGTCAGGATGGTTTAACAGCACAAGTTGACATGTAGGTCGGCTGCCACAGGAAGTACACAAGACACAGCTGCGTTAATTGCATTCATTTCATTTAATATTTCTAATTATACAACAGTTAGTTCCGGCCCTGC
>NW_026081165.1:0-1036 GCF_006386435.1 Epinephelus moara | reverse complement strand
ACTGTTCATCTGCAGATACACTTGATCGACATTGATGTCTCTGGAGATGGTGAACTGGCCTTGAACTGACTGAGAGTAGTAGAAATAAGCACTGTCAGATCTGATCATGGCAATCCACTCCAGTCCTTTTCCAGGAGCCTGTCTGACCCAGTTCATCCAGTAGCCACTGATGTCCAACCCAGAGGCTGTACAGGTCAATCTGTGAGATTCTCCAGGCCTTTTCACCACTGGTTCAGATTCTGTCAGAGTCTGACCATCAACACCTGTCAAGACACCAAGAAAACCATGATATGCAACAAATTTACAACCTAAAAGAAAACCTAATATAGTTTTCAACAAAACTCTTCACCTGCCCAGCAGATAGTTAAAAGCAGCAGTCCTGTCCTATAGTCCATCATGTTAAACTGTGTGTCCACTGTTCTCTGTCCTCCTCTCTGCAGTCAGATAAGTAGAGGTGGAAGATATCTGAGTTTTGCATTGACTCCTCCTTTTTAATGAACAATATCCTCTACTCAATCTCTCCTCAAAACTTATTTTCATGCTGTGGCTTTCTCCTGCATGACAATATTTTGTTATATTATTTTACATAAAGAATCATCTCACTGTATCTCTTACAATTTTAATTGTTTTCACATTATGATCCTGATGTTACTGTCGTTCTTGATTTACTGTCACTTTGTAAGATCTGAACACATGTATTTATATGAGGGTGACCATATTTTGATTTCCAAAAAAGAGGACACTCGGCCCGGCCACGACATAGCCTACTTAAATGATACTCGCAGTTTACTCAAAGATGCCTTATAATTTTAATAGGCCTATAGCCTATTTAAAGTTTATATGTATGGATAGAAAATTCAGTTATATTACAAAATAATATCTCTCAAAGACAGAAATTCAGATAGGCCCCTATAGGGGACACATAGGCCTACACACACTAGAGTGTGGTGATCCGAGCCCGACGGGTCCTGAGGGGTCGGGCCCTTATTTTATACAGTCTATGGGTCAAAACAACAATGTCCAATGACTATGGAGT
>NW_026081164.1:1569-14912 GCF_006386435.1 Epinephelus moara | reverse complement strand
CTCCTGTAGCTCTCTCTTTCTCCTCTCAGCTCCCGCACCTCCTCTGTCAGAGCTGTCAGTCGTGCCATGTGGTTCTCTCTGTCGTGTTGCAGCTCTCTTACCTCAGTCTTCAGGATGGTCAGCTCTCTCCTGTAGCTGTGTCTGTCCTGACTCAGCTTGGTCAGCTGTGTGCTGATAGTAGAGGCATCTTGCTGCACTGTGGTGTCCTGGGTTGGCTGTTGGCTGATCAGCTCTCTCAATTGCACAAGCTCTCTCTCCAGCTCTGTGAATTTCACCTTCATATCATTGATGGTGTGGTTCAGCTGGGGGTCCTGGGCCTGTTCTGGGCTAATGGGCTCATTTTCCTGAGGGGGCTGGTCCCAAGTAAGGCAGCTGGAAGTAGGGGTGGTGTCTGTGTCTAGCAGGGTATGGGTGTTGACAGTGGGGGCAGATGTCTGTGTCTAGCAGGGTATGGGTGTTGACAGTGGGGGCAGACTTCTCCTGTAGGGCCCTCTTCTAAGAATGAAGTCAATCTCAAACTGCTTGAGGTTTCCTTGCACCATGACTGTCATCATGACGCTGTCTGGGTCTTCTCCCTCTTTGATTTTTAGTTTCCAGCCATTACAGATCCCCTCTCTCTTTACATGACAATAGTGGGCATTTATGGCAGCGTGCCATGCTAGTGATTGGTCTGTGAGTAAGATCAGATTGCTGACATCTCCACTCTTGTTTAGGTCAGAAAAGAGTGTCTCTGGTATTTCTTTCAAGAGTTTCTGCTTGTATGTCTTCCTGGCACTCTCATTTGTAACATCTTGTGGATATAACAGTGGAATAGCCTCTGTACAGACTGTGGTTGAAGCCATGGGGTTCTACTGCTGCTGTAACTGCTCCTTGGTAACCGTTGCTAGGGCTTTGTTTGTTGGTAGCTAGCTGTTAGCTTTAACACCAAGCTAGGTTTAGTTTATTTATTATTCAGCAGTTATAATAGTTAACGTTTTTGTAAATCCTTTTGTAGGTATCTTTGGCTGCATTCCTCTTCTTAGCTTGGTGTCAGTTAACCAGCAGGACAGCTAGATTAACTGTCAGTTGGTTAAAGGTTTTTGCCAGGCTTTTCAGTTTAGCAGTATTTTCCCAGGTTTCTTGCTGTTTCTTGCCTCCACAGAGGTAATTTCTCCAAATAACTATTTCCTCTTCCAATTCTTTCAGAAAAGTAAGAGTTTATCTCATTTTAACACACAAAAAGAAGATCCTTTTCAGGAGCTCATGATATTGCTGCGGTTTCTCTCTCTCTCTCTCTCTCTCTCTCTCTCTCTCTCTCTCTGTCTCTGTCTCTGTCTCTCTCTCTCTCTAATATGAGATAAAAGAACAACTGAACCCCATTTACCTTAGTGAAAAGGTATAAATATGAATGGAACCATAAGCCAAAATTCTTTAAACTTATTTTTTTGTTACTATGGAATGCACTTTTTCAGTTTGTTTCCATAGACAAGTCTAACTTGTTCAGTGCAATCATTTTCTATATATATATATATTTTTTTTGAACTTCTGGAATGAACTTTTTCAGTTTGTAATCCCGATGCATGTATTTGCATCAGATCAAGGGGCCTTTATTTTTATATCAGTAAGTAATGCACCTTATTTAAATTGATGTTCATTTGAGATATCAAATAGTTTTTTTGTTTGATATCTTTTCGAAAATGTTTGAGATGCTTGCCAATAGTTTTTCATTGGAAAAAATAAATATCTCTTCATTTAAAGAGTCAAAACTGTTTTGGTTTTGTTCATAGTATTGATGTCATGATCTTAGGTATATATATATATATATATATATATATATATATATATATATATATATATATATATATGTAATGTATATGTGTGTGTGTTATCGGTTATCAGTTATCGGTATCGGCTTTAGGAGCTGAAAGTTATCGGTTATCAGTATCGGTTTAAAAGAAAAGTTATCGTGCATCCCTAGTTATTCTGTCAAAAGATCTGCATGTTTCCCAGCTTATTTTACATCATATCCATCAACAACTAGGACACGCTGGTAGAAACTACATGTTGCACAGGCTTCGACAGAGATATTGGATAATTAATGCCAACTCTGCTGCAAGAAGGACAATTACAGAATGCACAGTGTGTAGAAGGTACAGAGGAAAACTTGGAGAGCAGAAGATGGCAGACTTACCCGAGGAGAGGGTCATGCCAGACAAGGCTCCCTTTACAGATGTTGGAGTGGATTATTTTGGCCCCCTGGAGGTCAAGAGAGGAAGAACCCTTCTAAAGAGGTATGGAGTGCTGTTCAGCTGCCTCACCAGTCGTGCAGTACACCTGGAGGTGGCCCACACCCTTGATACAGACTCTTGAATTAATGCTGTGCGGAGATTTATTTGCAGAAGAGGTCCTGCGTCAAGTTTGAGGTCTGATAATGGCACGAATTTCACTGGAGCCAACAAGCAGTTGAAGCAAAGTATTGCTGCTTTGAATAATGGGAGAATTCAAGGTGCTCTGATTCAAGATGGGATTAAGTGGAGCTTTAATACACCAGCGGCCTCACATCAAGGAGGTATTTGGGAGCGTCTGATTCGTTCAGTAAAGAGCATGCTCTCTTCTGTTGTTGGACAGCAAGTGTTGGATGATGAGGGCCTGCAGATGCTATTTTGTGAGGTGGAGGCAATACCCATCACAAAGGTCTCCGATGACCCCAATGACCTTGAGGCCCTAACACCAAATCATATTCTTTTGCTGAAAGGAAAACCCATCTTTCCACCAGGATTCTTTGAGTAGAGTGATCTGTACGCTAGGAGAAGATGGAAGCAAGTACAGTACATTGCAGAACTCTTTTGGAAAAGATGGGTATCTGAGTACTTACTTGTGATGCAGGAAAGACAAAAGTGGACAAGGCCAAGAAGAAACTTCTCCCCAGGAGATATTGTCATCATCGCTGATGCTACAGCTCAAAGAGGATCCTGGATGATGGGCCGAGTTCTGAGTACCAAATCTGATGCCAAAGGATTGGTCCGTTCTGTGTACCTCCTAACTAAAACCAGTGTCTTGGAGAGGCCTGTAACGAAGATCTGCCTGCTCCTGGAGGCCACAGTGTAGGATCATGGACATTATTCTTTCTTTCTCTCTTACTACTCTGTCCTCCATCTGTTTTTTCTTTTCCTAACAGCTGTCCAGAAGAAGACAGAAGAATCTCCATTGTAGAGTTAGGGAGAGATAAAGAGAATAGCTCCCTTGTAGAAATAAAAGTAATTGTGAGTTTATACTTTTCACAATTAGGGGCCGGGGTGTTGGAGCTATTTGTTATTTTTGTAATATTTAATCACTAATTATTTATTTTTTATTGTTTAGTTCTGAAGAATACACCTTTAGTTTGCTTATAATATTTAGTATTGTTTGAGTTAATTTGAGTACTTCTTAATGCTTTTATTTTGAAGGTATTGGGTAGCTGGGGCGCACTAGGTGAATCTACATATATGGGTATGCAGGTATAGGTGAGCCAGGCACCTGGGAGGGTTTATGGTTTTTTACCAGGGCAAGAGAGGCGGCAAAGGCCACTGTTCTTTGTTTGTTTGTTTGCCAATGGGAAAATAAACCGAAGAAACTTTATTTTTGCCTGGACAATGGACTTTGTTTTTTCCTGCGTAAATTAATTCCCTAGGTGCCTCAGTGGCCGTTTGATTTGATTTTGTCTTAATTTAGTTTTTTGATATTTTGATTTTTGATCACTAAATTGAGGACAAATAGCCGCTACAATATCATCACCTTACTGAAGTAGCAATTTCTGCAGCAGCTCACTTTTCTCTGCAACACCATCTATGATGTATACAAGCAGAGCAGCATTTAGCTCACCAGCTTAAGGGAAATAAACAAGAGATGATGTTAGATCAGATGTTCAGCTATTTTATTAGTTACTTAGCCATGCTGATGTTGGCTAATGCCACTGAGTGCTGCCTGGCTCTAGTAACGTTACACAATAATGACGTTTTGACAGCCAAACTAGCCTACATGTGTTGTGCTACAAGTTAACAAGCTAGCCAAATAATGTTATCACATTAGCTTACAGCCGCCTCACCTGACTAGCATCCCCCTCCCGGTCACGTTGTCCTCCTCCTGCAGACGGCGATGCGAGAGCTGCAGGTGCTGCTGCGGATGCTGAAGGTCCTCCTTGAGATGCAGCAGCAGAAAATAAATGTGTCAACTTTTGACACTTGGCAGCATCTGCCTGTAGTGCCTGCCTTTTTTTGTCTCTCAACTTCTCCGCTCCTCCTTTCCGTTTCTTCTCCATTTTTGCACGTGTGTATGATTGATTGATTGACAGATGCAGAGGGAGGAGGGACCGAGGCAACAGGACCATGTGGGCCAATGTTGATTAGCCAGACACTAGAGAAACTGTAAACATTGGTTAAAATATGAAAGGCCAGCCCAACTGCGCCGAAAGTGTTTTTTTTTTTTTTCTCAGTCCGGCCATACCGGCCCACTGACGCAGCGGCCCACCGGGAAAACTCCCGGTACTCCCGATGGCCAGTCCGCCTCTGCCTAATTTGTAGTGACTAATCCTATACTTAGCCGCTACCGGCTGACAGTGGCATAAATGGCTGTTAAGACGTGTACTGAATTTAACCCAAAACAAAATAAAACCGATGGTAGAAGTTGTGATTTAACTCAAAATGCGATTTATTTCTCGCGATAGTTCCTTTAACTTCAATAAGCATTTGATCACCATGAAATAGCCTACAAAAATAAAAACCGAGTACAGTCGAAAACTGTTGGCGTCCTATCACATCAGCAAACCTTTACAAAATCAACACAAATTTAAGACACCTGTAGCCACCTTCCGTCTCAGCTAGGTGACACGACACTGACCTCTGGTGGCTCGGAGGAAAATAACCCTCAAAACAAAAATGAATACATGGAAACAAAAGTAAATACATGGCTCTTACGCCTACATTCACGCCATTTGGCACTGCACACCTATTCAACACTTTTGGGGTGAGGTCACAAGGTCACTTTCTGCTTTCTTTGGCTGCCACATCCCATCAGCTCCCTCGCTCTGCTTACTAGGTGACACATCTACAACAAACCTGACAAGATTAAACAAAAAAACTGCTTTTAATATCCCTAACTATCGCCAAGAAAACTATCCTCATGAACTGGAAAACAAAACACAACACAAACATCATGCAATGGAAGAACTTACTTATGGACCACATTTCTATGGAAAATCTATCCAATTCCATCTGACATTCTACAATAGAACCCCTCTATTTACTATTATTGTTTCTATTTTGTTGTTGTTTTTGTTGTTTATCCTATTTTATTTTTATTTAATTTTTATTTTTCATTTATTATTATTAATATTATTTATTATTTATTATTTATTTACTTTTTTTCAACACCCATTTAAGTTTGAAGGGGATGATGGTGAATGGGGAAGGGAAAGAAAAAAGTAAAAGAAAGAAGAAAAGAAAGTAGGATAAAATGGTACATTTTCTTCTTTCCCTCCCACCTTGGTTTTTTTTCTTCTTTTCTTTCTTTCCTTAAACACAATTTATCACCGTTAATGATATTATTATTATTACTGACACTATTATTATGTGTTGTGCCGCCTTGGGTCCCCGGCATGCTGGGGCAGGATGGACCCCGCCCGATGCAGGGTCGGTCAGTTATGGGGGGGAACGGTGTGGGCTCAGGGGCTCATGTCTTCCTGCCTCCTCCCTGCCCTCACTCCACCCTGATCTTCTGCTCCGCACCTCCTATACATGCCTCATTGTTTTTAATGCACCGCATATTAGAGTCACACACACACATCTACTACAAAAAAAAACAACCAAACAAAAAAACAAAGAAAAAAAAAGAAAAAGAAACCATAAAAGAATAGGGTAAGTGGGGTGTGCATGTACTGGCCTAGGGCGGAGGATGCCCTGGGGGTGGTCTGGGGGGTCGTGGGTCCGTGTGCCTTGCGGCGTCTCTCCCCGACAACCGATCATGTTACACATGGGCGGGGGCCATCGTAGCCCTGTCCTTGAAGGGATCCGAGGTAACCTTAAACAAAAACATCCATCATTATTATTATTATCATTGTCACTATTATTATTGTTTCCAGCACTTTTATCCAACTTTCAAACCTAATTATTATTATTATTATTTTTTTTTTTATCATTATTATCATTATTATTATTGCCACCCTCCAGCCCCAATCATTATCATTATTGCTATTACCTTATTGTCTATTTATTATTATTGTTATTTACTTATACTGACACAATCTATTATTATTATTATTATTATTATTATTACTACGACTACTACTGGACATCTTCATCACTGCTACACCCAGACAGACATACATGCACCCACACCCACAGGCACACACACACACACAGACACATACACACATGCACACACACACACACACACACACACACACATACTCACAGTTAAACACAGGAATTTAACCCAAGTATTTTAGTGCCCCCCTTTTGTAGTTGTCATAGTTGTTGTAAATAATGTCACATTTTTGTGTTTGCACAATAAAAAAAAAAGAAAAGAAAATGAATACTGCCTCAGTTCATGTTCATTTTTATGGTTAATTTTTAATGAATTCACTTACAGCATGGTGCAAACCATGTGGAGCTTCAATGCAAGTCCATCACAATTAAAACACATTCCACAGGTACACAATTCTCAGGTACACAATGCTTTATTCAGCAAACGCTTTGGGCTTCCCTTCATCAGGTTGGTGTCTAATGCCACTTCTGGTTTTCTTAAATACAGTCATTAATTGTGTATGCAAAGTAATCATCATCCTTTATTATCATCATTATTTTGAATGCTATATCTCAAGTACACTTTGAGGGAATTAATTCAAATTTGGCACAAACGTACTAATTGGAAGAGGGCGGTTAAAGTTTAGGCAAGATATTTTCTTTTATACACAGTGAAAATAAATAATTTTTTGTAAACAGTGGTGGTCTATATGGAGTTTGGGATTAGCACTTGGCTGATTAGTCAAACAGTAGTACATATGAATAGTGTTCACAACATATTCAAGTATCACAGCTCATAAATCTGGTACATATAAGCCTGAGCAGGTGATCTCTCTCAGGTCTGCAGTGTTGTCAGTGATGGATGGTGTCATCAGCGCATCAGCAGAGCTCCTCGTGCGGTGATATTGGGCTGGATTAGCAGGATGTGGTGTAGGATGAAGCCTGGTGAATATGGGTGAAGTGTCAGGATGGAAGTCTCTTCATGAAATGATGGTGGAGACAATGATCCTGGAGGGGAAGGCCTGTTTGGCTCTCTGTGCTACTCTCTTCACAGACTCTGTTACCTTGTGTAGTCTCAGGTCTTTACTACCTGTGTCTGTCATAGCTGGCTATGCTGACCAAAGGTGGATGTTGACAGTCCTAGGGCACTGGATTTTATAAACTGTGTTCGGGGAAAAGCTGTTTCTCAACAACCAATTTCTAATTAGATTCAATTAGGCTCACAACGTCAGCATCACTGGCTCTTTTCCTCTCCAAATGTCTTGCTAGGCCGGCTGATGGTGGCCTCCCTATGTGAGTCAGTGGTAAGTGGGGTGGGGTTGGTCGTTACGACATGTTGTTGTGATGGCCTGCTGTCAGTCAGGGTGGAGGTGGAGGGCTGTGATTCAGGGTGAAGGGAGCTGTTGGTGGTGATGGAGGTTTGTTGCTGCACCTTCAGGCTGAGGATGGTTTGCTGTCTCAGCTCCTCTCTCATAGCATTGAGTTATCTCCTCGTAGCCAGCCTGTCTGTCCTGCTGCATCTCCTGGACCTGTCCTCTCAGCTCCTGCAGGGAGGCCGTCAACTCATTCCTCAACTGGCTGTTACTGGTCTGCTGCCAGATGCATCAATGGCTGTAGACTGGTATAAGGTGGGATCAATCTCATGAGGCCCGTTTCCACTGAAGAAGTTCCTGGTACTATTTGGGGGGCAGGAACTACTACAGGAACGTCCTCTTGCTCGGCTCTCTCAGCCGCCGTGTCTCCACTGAGAGAGCGGAGTACGAGGAAGGTTCCTGTAAAGTTACGGGCTCTGGATGTGACGTAATCGTTGCGCGACCATTTTGACCGGGGCGACGTAGGGACGTTGTTAGCTGTTAGCCGATAGCGGTGTCTGTAATAACTCAGTAAATGGCCCGTGAAAAAAACATTTTTTCCAGCGGATGTCTTAGTTACAACATGATTGAGCTAACTGGAGTAGTTCCATGTCGTATCCGACAACGGGAGGCTTTTAACAGATGCTGTTGTGAGCTGTCCCTGTCAGCTGCAGCCACTACTGATGCTTTCTAGACATCGTGATTTCCCATAACTGAATAAATACCACACATAGCAACACAAAACTGCTTTGCTAGCTCAATCATGTTGTCATGGTGTCAGACTTTGACAGCAACCATTTTCAGAGTACACAGGACCAAGAAGCTGCAGAGAGAGAATTTGCTCAGCAGTGCCCAGATGTGAGCATACTGCTGGATACAGTCAACTATTAGAGCAGTGTTCACACTATATAGCACAGTAGTAAATCATTCTTTAGATCAAACAGCCTACATTAAGACATTTCTGATGTAAGCCACTAACAGCAGAGTTGGAACAGAAGGACATGCAGGTTTGACTCTGAGCTGAGAGTAATGATGAAGGTATAGTGCACACTGAGGCCTGATCCACTGAATCGTGTCTGATAAGAACAACCCAAATGTGTCTTTATTTTTAGTTTATTTTACATTTTTATTTCTGCCTCACTATCAACACATGCTCATTCTTCCAAACAGGTAGGCCTATATGTGGTTCTGAATAAAAAGTAAATACATGCTGTCTATAACTAGGTTGTAAATAAACCATAAACATCAAATATCAAATTAAATGAATAGTAGGCCTATTAAATACATCTGCATCGATAACCTAGAAAATAAGCCAACAGTTCACAAAGAGACAAACCAGGCATACATTTAAGTACTCATACTGCCATCTACTGGTGGAGAGTCATCTTAACCTACTTCCACTCTGTTTTGCTCAGGCAACAGGGCATTACGGTGGAAACCCAGTTAAATACCACTGCTGACAGTAACAACTCTGCACACACAGTAATTGCTGATAATTGCTGGTTAAACTATACTGCGAACTGTATTGCACCAAAAAATGAAAATCATTAATCTAAGACTTTACTCATGCTGTGTAGATGAATCAAATGCACAATATTAATGACCAAGGTACCTTTTAACCGTTTGTTTTCTGGGAATAACTAACACAATCAGAAACCAGAAACAAGTCGTTTTTTCGTTTTTGGCTAAAAAAAATGAAAAAACAAAATTACCACTCCATATTTCGTTTCATTGGTGGGCGGGCTCTCAGCGCTCCCTTGCTTCTGATTGGCTAACGTGCTCTGTCACTTACATTTGGGCTGTGCCCTTCAAAATCAGGGCTGCGTCCGAAAGGCCCACTGGCATACTGCACACTACTACTACGAACTACCACTAGATACTACTCCTACCTACTAAACAAGTTGGGTCCATTCGGACATACTAAAAGATTGGTGGGAAAACACTCCATCCTCTGGGTACTGCACATGTGCAGTACCTCTGCTCTGCCAGCAGATGGCGTGCCCACGAAAGCACCCCATCTGCTGGCTTGGCTGAGGTACTGCACCAAAATCTGAACGCACCTGTGACTATTGAAATTGCCCAAAAATGAAGATGGCCACTCCTTTCTCACCAGCAACATGTCTGCAAGCTCTCTCATGCTTCTCAACATGGAAAATGCGAGGCGTAGGCGAGCCAGAGCTCGCAGATGCCTCCTTTTGCACATAATAATTAATTCCCTGCCACAGTAAGCAATGACAGGACATGCCACACTCAAAAACTTAGACTTTGCACTTTGAAGATCCTTTATATTGTTTTTGAAATAATCCAACCCAGGGGCGTCGCACCCGTGGGGGATGGGAGTGTTTTGACACCCCCACTTTTACAGCAAGATGATTTCATCCCCCCCACATTTTCCAAAGGTAAACCCGTTTGCCCACCCTGGCAGTGCACCAGCATACTANAGCTTTTGTCACTCACTGATGGCTGACATTGGACAACATTGACACACAACAGAGAGAAGAAGGAGGCAGAGATGCCAAAAAGGAAGAGGCAGCAGCAGAAAATTGACTTCTTTTTCAAGTCAAGTTGTCATGTAAGTGAATGCAGAGGAAACCGGCTCTCCGCCGCCCCCTCAATTCAACATCATCTCTCTGTCGGCGGAGACCCTGCTCTCCCCCGCAGCCCGCACCACACCACACAAAGGAACTTAATGGGGAAAATTGTGATCAGAAGCTTACTCTTTTGGCGATCTACGGTGGGCTCAGGACAATCTTTCCGAGAAAGTTTTCAATCCAGCCGTTAAGTGCAGAGGGGGTTTTTTTTATCTCCCAAGAACCTCGTAGCCTAGGCTACAGTAAATCCACCGTGATAACTCCGCGATAGTAATTAAATATTACATTTTGTGATTAAAAACGTGTAAATTATGATACCGGACCTGTGAGGCTTGACCTTTTTTTTTATAAACAGTCTATGGGCTTGACGTAAACAATGACAACTTCTGGTCAGTCTCTCGACCAATCAGATGCTACTATTTCTTCTTCTTTTGTTTTTTGACGGTAGCATCCAATCAGGAGCAGCCAAAGATCAACTTGAGGCAAGATAGTTTTCTGCCAGAATTGAAAAGAAAGGAATAGCCTAATAAGCCTCCATGATAAAATAAAGATAAATTGATAACTGTTGATATGTGTTTTTTAAAAATAAAATTCTGTGAAATTCAATTCCCGGTTAATTTTTAAAAAAAAATTCTTTTGTTTTTGTAGACATATAACTTTTAATCCATTCATGTGACATCATTAAATGATGTCACATGAATGAATATGTATGCTGAAATTTTCAGCATACATATTGTGATTTTCCAGGTTGTCCTGAAAAAGAAAGATATTCATTACTTGACTGTACTTGAAAGGGTTGAGATTACACATATTGTACATTAATACAAAGAGAGATTATATGAGACCACTTATTAGTTTTGTAAATATTGGCTATAGTAAGAAATGTGATTGTTAGGTTCAAATTAATTTGATAATTTGGCCATCTAATAAAGATAAATGTTATGTTGTTGGTTGTTAAAACCAGGAACAGGTCACCGCACTCACGACCAAGCCAAGGTGCCAGAAAACCACGTGTGAAATAGTGTGAAAAAGAGGATCTGCACACTTGGATCAATGCAAGTATCTTTAATTCACCAAGCTTTCGGTCCGAGGACCTTCGTCAGGGTAACAGTCTGCACCTGAGAACAAAGAACAGTCTTATGTGGTTGATCAAGGCGGTCAGCAACACCTGTGCTGTGCCACTCCTGCTTAGATGGGAGATGTAGTTCAAAAGCAGGGTGTGTAGTCCTCTCTGCACAGCAATAGATTTCGAGTACAGGAAACACTCCACAAGAACCATGCGCAGATAACAACTAGACAATAGAGAAAAAACAGAGAAAAAAAATATATACATATATACACAGTATAACAAATAGAAGATTGAATCTATGCATACCCCTAAATAAAGGGTTGGGAGTGGAGTGTTTCCTGTACTCGAAATCTATTGCTGTGCAGAGAGGACTACACACTCTGCTTTTGAACTACATCTCCCATCTAAGCGGGAGTGGCACAGCACAGGTGTTGCTGATCGCCTTGATCAACCACATAAGACTGTTCGGCCCAATTCCAATCCGGCCCCTAAAGACTCAAGCCCTGAACCCTCACTGATTTAACTGACGTCAGCTGTAAGTGATTGAGTGTGAGAGTCTGAAAGGGCTCCGGATGCTACAAATAGGAATTGGACAGCACTTATCCCCCTCTCTACAAAATGTTGTTAACATTGGCGGCTCTGGGCGTGATCATTTATCGGTTATTGTCAGCATATATTCCACACACAAAGAATATATATCTATAGATATAGATATATAGGCTATTCTTTGTGTGTGGAATATAACCACTGGTATTCCTCTGACTTCATGTGTGTTTATGTACCATCTTAAATCCTTGTTAATGTAATGTTTCATTGTTTGTCTATCTGTTTTTTCGCTCTCCTTCCATAACGTTACCGTTTGCATATTTGCCGACCATGTTTTCGTTTTTTTTTTTAATAACACTTCTGGTGTTCCGAGGGCAACCCCTGTATTTGACGTCACAACGCTATGAACTGTGGGTAATTTCCTTACCGTAAGTCCGCATCGATGCTGACCTACGGTAAGGGGGCATAAAGGGCTCACTCACTGACTCACTGACTTGACGATTTGACAATGGGACAGCCCTCACACACTCACGCACTTCACATGAATGCGCCTCTAAGTCAGTGAGTCTGTAAGGGATTGGATTGGAATTGGGCCTTCTTTTTCTCAGGTGCAGACTGTTACCCTGACGAAGGTCCTCAAGACCGAAAGCTTAGGCTTTATGCCCAGCTCCACTACTTCCTGAACTTAAACCAGCTCCTTTATTTCCTGTCTTACATTATTGGACAAACTGATTAATCCAGGTGTGTCTGACCTCAGTACTAGTCACAAAATGGTCAGACACACCTGGATTAATCAGTTTGTTAGTCTTGTCTCAGTTCTCAGGTAGCCTACAATGATATGGTTTGGTATATGTTCATATTAAAAATTGATAACAGATTAAATTTGTTTTAATAAATATGCATGTTCCCTACGGTGGCCCTGAAAGGTCACAGCACTGTAACTTAAGAAAACACATGCAAAAAGACAAAACACACACAAATTTAGAAAACATTTTCATCAATTTGACAACACGTGCGCAGCATTTAGAAAATGCGCTGCAAAGACCACAACACAACACATTAGAAAAACGCGCTGCAAAGACCACAACACAACACATTAAAAAAACGCGCTGCAAAGACCACAACACAACACATTAGAAAAAAGCGATGCAAAGACCACAACACATTACAAAAACACGCTGCAAATAGACCGCAACACAACGGAAGTGTTTCCAGGGGACACTTAAATGTGATGCACACGTCCGGACAGGCTTGTTGTTAACGCGGATTTCGAGTCACAGCTCAGCAATAGTATCCAGCTGCAGCCCCGGAGCAAGAAGCCCCTGACGTGACACAATCCTCTGGCTTGCCGGAAGTGCCCCTGGCATGACGGAAGTGACTTTTCTCTTTTTTTTAATAACTTTTTTAAGTAAAATTGCTTATGTTTGTAAAAAAAACATAGCGTCTATGAATTGATGAATTGTCCATTTATTTTACCTTTATTTAATCATACAAGTCAACTTTGTTTTTTGTTGTTTGTTTTTGACCA
>NW_026081164.1:0-928 GCF_006386435.1 Epinephelus moara | reverse complement strand
TCAACAACAAGCCTGACCGGACGTGTGCATCACATTTAAGTGTCCCCTGGAAACACTTCCGTTGTGTTGCGGTCTATTTGCAGCGCGTTTTTGTAATGTGTTGTGTTGTGGTCTTTGCATCGCTTTTTCTAATGTGTTGTGTTGTGGTCTTTGCAAGCGCGATTTTCTAATGTGTTGTGGTCTTTGCAGCGCGTTTTCTAAATGCTGCGCACGTATTGTCAAATTGATGAAAATGTTTTTTCAATTTGCTTGTGTTTTGTCTTTTTGCATGTGTTTTCTTAAGTTGCAGTGCTGTGACCTTTCAGGGCCACCGTAATGTTCATAATGAATGACTCTATGTTGGAAGAACCTCTGAATACTGTCTGGGAGCATTAATTTTGGAGAGGGAAACAGCCAAAGGCAGGCAGGATGTGGTGCTCATGTGCCACCCCTGGAACACCCCCACATTTAAAATCACTGCTCCACCCCTGTTTAAATGCATTACATAAATTACTAATTGTCATACATTACTAAGTACTCGATTAGGGCACAACTTGCTCTGTACTATTCCTGATAGAGTGAAATTACTGACACACCAGTGCAGTTTAGTGTTCCCATGATGCAAAAGGCCAAAATGAAGATTTTTATCAATCAAGGAACATGACATGTATTTACCGACTTTAACATTTTAGTGCCTTTTATGCAAAGACCCTTTATCATAGTGAGAATTACTACCTTTTTCCTCACATACAGTCTGTGAAAAACCAATGGAAAAAATATTCTCATAATGAGACAGCCGAACATAGCATGATTCCACAGTGGCAGTGAGCTTTGAAACAGTTCAGTTTCCTTTTGATAGCAACAATTATTTTAATGTGGATGAATTGCATATTGTACATTCATACTCCAGTTGTTTTGATAGTACAGTTAAATTTAAAATCACATTCAA
>NW_026081163.1:0-1066 GCF_006386435.1 Epinephelus moara | reverse complement strand
GTAGGCTAGTTTTACTTCTTTACACTAAAAGAAGGGGAAAAATTGGGATGTGTTATTTATTGGTTAATATTCAATGGATTGACCAGACTGGCCAACATCTGATCTAATTGGGCAGTATGTGGCCCATGAACTAAAATTACTTTAGACACCCGTGGTGTATATCATTAAAAAAAAAAAAGGACAGAACACAGGAAAATTCATTGTGAAATCCCCATTATTGCAGACATTAGAATTGCATTCAGGTAAAATCATTCAAACTTTTACTGTGACTGACAAACACCATAACAAGTAGACATCCAGTTTGGTTTTTCGCTGTGAATTATTGTCGATCTGTTTATTATTTGTTTTACATATTATGACTTTTGTGTCCCTGTTTTTGTGTTTTTTAATGGCCTGGGGTCTTTTTAACATCATGCCGGAGGACTGCAGTTGAAAATTAGCCTTTGGCTAACACCGGCACATTTACAGCAATGTTCATTAATGTGTACTGTCCTCTAAATAAATAAATAAATGAATAAAAATAAATAGAAAATGGTTTTATTACTTTGTTCATAACTGACTGTACAGAGTTTAGTGTGTTGTAAAGTCCTAACAGTGTATCTTATTGGAGAGACAGCAAAACTGAGTGTGTTAGTTTTACTGCATTACAAAATGTCAGAATGCAGGAACTAACATTTCTTGCTGGATGTTGAAGGCAGAAGTAAATTAAAGGGTATGCTGTCTGTGAAAATGTGCTTAAAGATATTCTAGAATGTTGATTCAGTTCCTAGGTTGATTACAGACTGTCAAGTGTCTGAAGGGAAATTACAATGTCACACGACAACACTGGAAGGGATAAATGAAAAACTTTACATAGGTGAGGTGAAAATAAGAAAAAAGCAAGCTGTAGGCTTTTGACAAATATAAACATGAATCCCATGTCAGGTATCTTTCTACACGGGTATGGAACATAGAAGTATGCATGCACAGGGTATAGTCATTTAGTCAGGGTTTAGTCATTTATGAAGTTATGTACAGG
This sequence comes from Epinephelus moara, assembly GCF_006386435.1. Taxonomy (NCBI): domain Eukaryota; kingdom Metazoa; phylum Chordata; class Actinopteri; order Perciformes; family Serranidae; genus Epinephelus; species Epinephelus moara. Next base: position 48 of record NW_026081163.1, on the reverse strand, counting down.
GACATAAAAAAAACAAACAAACACAATGCAGAAAGTAAAATGTAAATA
>NW_026081162.1:0-1530 GCF_006386435.1 Epinephelus moara | reverse complement strand
TATTGTGTTTCACCGGCGACAAGCTGTCATTACGTGCGACTATTACGCACATCTGCGCGCTCTTTATAACTCACTGTGTGAACCTATGTTGCATAATAAAGATTTCCCCCCTCGTAATTTTTAACCGCTCCCTCAGTACCTTCATCCTGGCGCCGGGCTTGCCTTAACCTCAATCACTGCGTGATTATATAAAGGCTTGCCTTAACCTCAATCACTGCGTGATTATATAAAGGTAGAAAAATAGCCTAAATAAATACAAAGGAGGAGAATAGAATATGAAACAGCCTTTAGCCTATTTCATTAAAAACTAAATGATAAATGAAAACAACGAAACAGGAGCGCTATTCCTGACCAGTGCGTCAAAAGACATGCAGGCCAGGGGAACGAAACAAACAACCCCATGAATCTCTTTATTAATAGCCTATAAAATGACGTGTTTTCTCCTGCGGGATGGGAGAAGACACAAAATCCATGCATCTCTATTATTGTGCGGGCATAAATTCTCAGAATTTTGCGGGAGCGGGCGGGAGTGGACATACACATTGCGGGAGCGGGCGGGAGTGTAACACACACGTTGCGGTTGCGGGCGGTAATGGTCAGTAATTCAGCGGTGCGGGCAGGAGCGTGATGAAGAAAACAGTCCCGCGCAGGGCTCTACTCTTACAAACTATTTTATATGAATAAAAGCCTAAGTTGTAGCCTATCTGTGTTTTTACGAGCCAAGTCACCACACACCTTCACTCACTCTCACCAACTGCTGCCGATAAAAAAAACTCCCATTGACTGCTGCATATTGATTTGATATTAGTGTGCCTGTCAAGTGCATTGTTTATCAATACGTCATACATGAGCGTCGCGAGCTAACGGCGGGCACCTGCGCTAGCTGCATCTGGGAAAATGAAGAGACAGAAGTTGATATCTGATTTTCTTCAAGTAAACAGAAAAAACAAAATGATCAAATTACTCGAGCTTCCACTGTGGCCTCATCTTTGCGTTTATGTATAAATAGGCTTGGCCTGTTGTGTGTGAATGTTAGAGTGGGATCAGAGGGGTCTGAGCAAGCATGTGTTCGTGTTCATGCATGTACTAGATGTGACTGTGTGGCGTCGGAATAAAAAAAAGTGCTCCGCAACGTTAGTGGCGTCGGAATAAAAAAAAGTGCTCCGCAACGTTATTTAATACATCAGTAATATTGTCTGTTTCGATGCATATGCCCCCCCCACCCCTTCCGCGTGACTTGAAATTATGCCCCCCCTTGTTCAGATGCGTTCCGCGGTCCATGAGTGTAAGAGATGGCATTTCCTGTTTCCACAAGGGGGCGCCATGAGCAAGATTGCTTTATCATGTAAAGAAATTTTGAAGCAGTTTGGATGAATTATGTGGGAGAGAGAGCTGCTTGAATATGCATGGCGATGGATCAAAAATGGCAGCGCCATAGCAGCCACGCCCTTTGACCTACAGACATGGAGAGCACAATCTTCGATCAGCATGGTCTGTGGATGATCTGTAAAAAAAATTGAAGTCGATTGG